>NC_081184.1:14676004-14976004 GCF_029867415.1 Vicia villosa | reverse complement strand
TTTCAAGTTCTGTTTCAAACTTTCTTTTTGTAACATCTGTTTTGAGTCACTTTCTGATAAACGGTGGCTTTCTTCTTCGTGGGAAATGGGTTGAAGCACGGAGGAAACAGTTCAGACATTGGGTTCCGAAATGGGACATGTTCTCTTCCACTGTCGGGATGAAAAGGGAAGACTTTGTCAAGTTAACTTCACTTTACATTTATGAGTTTCCTGATAACATCAATGCCAAGGAGTTGTTTGAGCTATTCGGGTGCATAGTTCCGGTGGTGGAGGTTTCGATAGCTCCGCGAAGGAATAGCGCAGGAAAAAGGTTCAGTTTCGCGAGGTTTAAGGATGTCGATGATGCTAAACTATTGGAAATTAGAGTGGATAATGTTCAGATTGCGGGAAAGAAAATTCAAGTGAATGTGCCAAAATACGAACGTTTCAAAGCGACGACTCAAGGAAGATTGCAGGGGCAGAGGAGACAAGGGGCATGGATAGGAGAAAAGGTAGATAACAAGAGGAATTATGGTGTGGAAGTAGGAAGAAAAACGGGAGTGGGATGGAACGAATCTTTTGTGGACGTGATCAACAATATTCAAAAGGATAACGTAGAAGATAGGACTTGTTCTGTGAGTTTCTCTTTGGTGGAGGAAGATTTGAGGAGGTTTCGTCGGACATATGTGGGGAAGGTGGTTCTGTTAGGATCTACTTATCAAATTCAGACTAAACTGGAGATGGAAGGCTACTACAACATCAATGCTACACCATTAGGAGGGTCTTTATGTTTGATGGAAGAAACTGAAGCCAGTGTAATAGAAAACTTAATCAGCGTTGGTGAGTCGTGGTGGAATAATTGCTTCGAGAACGTTTACAGGCGGAAGGAGGAAACCATTGATGAAGGAAGAACTATTTGGTTGAAGATTTTCGGGATACCTGTTCACGCGTGGAATGCTGATTTTTCATGTTGCTGGCGAATTCCATGGGTAGGTTTATATGTCTGGAAAATCATACGGCCAGTGGGAGATTCTTCAACGTTGCGAGATTAAAGATGGTAGTTCCGCTTGAATTCAAATCGAAGGAAGTGATTTCAGCTGAGATTGATGGCAAGTTGTTCAGGTTGGTGGTCCAGGAAGATTACGGTGATCAGCTAGGGAGTTCAAGTAAATCGATAACTCAAACTTCTGATTCGATTTCGGCATCGGACGATCTAGAGGAATGTTGGACTGCAGCCAATTCTAAAAGCGAGGATGTGATTGAAGATTTATCGGCTAATGATGTTCAGTTGGTGTCGGGGGAGGGGGTTGGTTTTCCAAATGCGATGGAGGGAGGCTTGAATAAAAACGGTGAGGCTGATGGTGATTCGGAGTCTTCGACCAGCGGTGATTAGTGCATTTTGATGCACGTTCCTTTATGTTTGTACTTAGGCATTTCTATGGTTTGGTTTGTTTATTTTTCTATTTTATTATGTTTTTATAATTTAGTTTATTTTTGGTTTAATTTCATTTTCGCACTTAATTTTCAGCATTAGCAGTCTGCACGGAAACAATCATAACTGAAGTTCTGGGAATCCAATCGACGCGTTCTAGTAATCGTCGGAAAGCTAAGAGAAATAGCTACAACTTTCATGTTGGAGTCAAAGTCAGATTCTGAGCGCATATTTTCTAGAATTTCGTTTGAAGCTGCAACATTAGTTTTATTTAGTTTTGGGTCGTTAGTTTTGGGTCTGGGTTATGTCTGTTTGACCCAGTTGGGTTATGACCCGAATTCTTGTTTTATCCAATTTACCTAGGGCTGGCCGTACTGTTCACTTTCTCACGTTTTTACCATTCAAGAAATTATGAGGCAAGCTGGCACGAATTCCATGGAGAACTAATTACTTTGAGACAATTTGCTGTATTCAGGTTCCGACCTTGAGGTTATTATAATTATAATTCAGTTCTATTCCTTTCAATATTAATCTATGTCTCTTGTTTGCTTAATTCAATTTTCATAGACTATATTGATTTAATTCGGTTGGTTGTATGATCCTAACTATAGTCACGTTATCGTTTGCTTAATTCGTTATCGTGTCCGTTTAATTCATGTTTGCTTAATTCATGAAAATTAATCTCGTTTGCTTAATTCGGATAAAAGGAACATACAACTTATACTATCAATTGCGCTTGTCAATGGATATTATAATCGAATAGGAATAGATAATCCGCTTAGGTGGTTGGAATTACAATAATCAATGATAGATAGGAACCGAATCAACATATTGTCATTTAAGCTTATTTTATAATCACTTATTTTAATCACTTATTTTCTCTATTGTTCATAGATCGATCTAAAACCCCCAATTATATTTCTATTAGTTAATATCAAAACAATAATCCTTGCGATACTATACTCGAGTTGTCGTTACCGTTAACTACAAGTTTTCAAAAATACTCGTTTTTGATTCGTGCGCGACATCGGATCAAGCGGCAATGGCATAGGATTTCGAGCCGGTGAAGGGAGTGATGGCAAGGATGAAGAAGGGTCCTCTGATTCGGCTTCTTTTGTTGCTGACAGTGTTATTTCTCAGTCTAGACAGATTGTAGTAGCAGATGCTGAAGAGTTGAATAGGATAGAGGATGGGGTTTTTCTGAATTCTAATATGCAAAATTCTAATGTCAACGCGGTGGGGAATTCAAATGAGCAGAATTCTAACAGAAATGTGGTGGGCCTTTTTGACAAGGCGGTGGTTTCAGCAACAAGCAAGCAGAGAAGACATTCCAAGAAAATCAAGGTTAAAAAACTGTCTGAAGTGGGTGGTATGTTACAGAAGAAACCTTTGTGGCCAGCAAAAAAATTTAAGAGTATGGTTATGGGCTCGGTGGGACAGCAAGCTTGAAGAAAGAGGTGATCCTTTTTTTGCCAATGATGTATTTATGAAAAAAGGAAACAGTGGGGCTGTTATTTCAAAGTCTGTTCCTGGAACTTTGTATGAAGACAGTGAGGAAATTCCTTGTAGCAAAATCAGTGGTTTCTCAGAGATTAATAGAAACAACTGCAGGCTATGGGGAAATTTAGACAGTGAGGCCGGATCAAAAATATGGAAAGCTATGGAAGCGTTGGGGGTCTCGAACGAGGGCGATGACAAGGTCATTTTAGAAAGGATAGAGTTTATGGAGAAAGAAGAAATTAGAAAGAAGGAGTCCGAAAAAGGTTTACCATGATTATAGGGTCTCTTAATATTAGAGGGGGCGGCAATGCTCTTAAAAGGAGAAGAATTAATTCTTTGATTTTAAAGGGCAATGCGGACGTGTTCATAATTCAAGAAACAAAAATGGCTAATTTACAAGACCACATTGCTAAAAGTTTTTGGAGTTGCCAAGGAATAGGTTAATCCTTTTCCAATGCGACGGGTAGAGCGGGGGGGGGGGGGGGGCTTTTAACTTTGTGGAAGGAGGATGTTTTGGAGGTGATCAACAGTTTCAAAGGAGAGGGTTTTCTTGGCATCAAATTTCATAAGAACAACAATTTCTTTTACTTGGTTAATGTTTATTCTTCATGCATTTTAGCGAAGAAAAGAATTCTTTGGCGGAGATTGTTGGAGATAATGGTGAAGTTCAACGATGGGGAATGGACCATTGGAGGCGACTTTAATGCTATAAAGGATCGCAATGAAAGAAAGGGGAGGATGGTTCCGGCCAACACTAATGAGATGGACGAATTCAAGGAATTTATTTCGGAAAGTTTTTTGGTGGATATTCCATGCAAAGGAAAGAAATTTACTTGGGATAGTGGTGATGGCGGCTCGAGGAGTAGGGTCGATAGATTTTTAATTTCGGAAAAAGTGGTGAATGATTGGGGGATTGTTGGACAATTTGTGGATGATAGAGATTTATCCGACCATTGCCTTATTTGGTTAGAAGTTAATAATAACAATTGGGGTCCAAAAACATTCAAATTTAACAATGAATGGTTTTCTTTTGATTCCTTTATCCCTTTTGTGAAAAAGGAATGGGAAGGATTAAAGGTGGAAGGAAGAGGGGATTTTGTTTTGAAAGAAAAGCTTCGTCTTCTTAAAGGAAAACTTAATTGGTGGAATAAAGAGGTGTTTGGGAGAATAGATTTGGAGAAAGAGGAGGGAGTTATATATATTAATTGCGGAGATGTGTTGTTGGAAGATGCGGAGGATGATATTCACCCCGATATCCTAAAAAATAGAAAGGAAGCTACTACTTAATTTTGGACCAAGTTGAGAATTAAAGAGAATATGTTAGTTCAAAAATCAAGATTGAAGTGGCTCAATGAAGGAGACTCTAATAGAGGCTTCTTCCACAAAGTGATGAAAGATAAGAGGATACATAATCATATTGGGCCTATCAACACAGCGGGAGGGGTTTTGACAACGGTGAAGGAGATCAAATATGAAGTGGTTCGACATTTCTCTAGCAAATTCAAAGAGGGGGAGGGAATTACTCCTTTTTTGGATGGGATTCTGTTCAATAGTATAAGTGGGTAGGAGAAAAGATGGCTTGAAAGGCCTTTTCAAGAGGATGAAGTAAAGGAAGCAATAGCTTATTGTGGGGGATCTAAAAGTCCGGGACCTGACGGTTTTTCTTTTCATTTAATTAAGACATGTTGGTCTTTTCTTAGAGTTGATTTTATGAGGTTTATGGATTATTTTTATGGGCGTGGCGAGCTATCTAAGGCGATTACATCCTCTTTTTTGGCTTTAATTCCGAAGTCTCCCAATCCTTTAGGCCTCAATGATTATAGACCTATATGTTTGGTGGGTTGTATGTACAAGGTGGTAGCGAAGATTTTAGCGGGAAGGTTGAAACATGTCTTGAATTCTATTGTTTCTCATTGCCAAAGCGCTTTCATTCTGGGAAGACAACTACTCGACGGTGTTCTTGTTGCTAATGAAGTGGTTGATTTTGCGAGAAAATAAGGTAATTCTTGTCTTCTCTTTAAAGTTGATTTTAAGAAAGCATATGATAAAGTTTCTTGGGATTTTCTTTGATACTTGTTGATTAAAATGGGATTTGGAGCTAAGTGGCGGAAATGTATGGAGTTATTAATTTTTAAAAGCAACATGTCGGTTATGATCAATGGGAGTCCAACTAAGGTATTCATTGTCAAGAGGGGGCTAAGACAAGGTGATCCATTATCACCTTTTCTTTTTGTTTTGGTGGCGGAAGCTCTTGCTCGGCTTGTCCGAAAATCCGTGGAAATTGGTGAATTCGAGAAGTTGGATATTAATAGGAGTTTGTTGAAAGTATTTGTGGGTAAATATTTTCGGTAATATATCGTATCCACAGGGATTGGTTAATATCACTGCCGTTCTATAGTTAATTATTTTGAGTTAGAAAAAGTAATTGGATTTGTGTTATGATTCTAATATTGTCAAATATAAATAATAATAAGAATGCAAATAATGAGAATTTATTAACGATTAAGGAAATATGTTGAGCTTTAGGGTTCATCAACCTATTCCTATACAACTTATGGATTAATTCACAATTGAACAATCATTTGAACTATTATCTTCACTTATCCTCAAATATGATTCCATGTCTGCAAACCAAATTAGATAACTTTTACCGGTATGAGATTCGATTTCTCCAAATATCAATAACGATAATAGTAATTAGGAACGATAATTATGAAAACCCAATCACAATTCCATCTCTGCAAATTGCAATTGAATCAATATAGGAACCTAGGGCAAAAGTAAAAATCCTCTCTTTCGATCAAGGATTCAACAATGATGTAAATTAAAAGCAAGGTTTCTTATTGATAATAAAATTCAAACAATTGTTCATAGGAAAGAATCAATGGTATTGTATATTCATAGGTTAACTACTACCTTAAACTCAACAAGAGGAATTTAGCTCTCCATAGACATGAAGAACACACAAGAATTAATGGAGGGATTCATCTTCATCAATGGAATGTCTTCGATTGGTAAAGAATTGGCCTTCAATTGTTGTTCTTGACTGCAAACTCATAATGCTCTCCTAATTTCGCTCACAAAAGATCCCCCCTTTCACTTGGAAGCTAGGGCTTCTATTTATAACTTTTGGGCTTTTAACGCCGAGGCCGCGGCGCGACAACGGAGGTGCGCGGCGCGATCAGAAACAGAGACTTTGGCGCGGCGCTGGCTAGAACTCCCGCGGCGCGCCCTTGTCAGACTTCAACTTTTTGCTTTGCCTTTGAGACTTCCAGCTTCCTTTCCTCTTCTTGTTTTCCTAAAGCTTCAGTTCAGCTCTAAACCTGCATAAATAACACCCACAAGTGATTCGATTTGCTTTATACATGAACTAAACTTATTCAGTTCAATTCTTCATAAAAACCTATGGATTCATCACAATTTGCATTAGTTTAGAGAAGAAATCACTTATATTAACACATGAATTTACCATTAATTTACTCCTAACAAACTCTCCCCAACTTAGAGTTTTGTTTGTCCCTAAACAAAATTACTTACCTCCAGCAAAGTTTACCGACAATCATGTAACAGGTTTTTTCAAAAAGTTTTTCTCAAGTGGTTCAATACAGTAACTAAGTCAAATACTCCTCTTCTACCTGCAAACTCAGAATATACACATGAAACAAACTTTGAAAGCAAATTACCTCCAGAAGTTCAAAACACTACACAATTGTAATTGAATCAGCACTAATCACTCTCATCAAAAAGTATGATGAATAAAAGAGGGGTTAAACACTCATCCAAACAATTAAATCAACAAGAATCCATATCATACGTTCACCAAATTGTTAGCATCAAGTCGTGTGGAATCTGAGAATCAGAAGGTCTTTCTAGGGTTGTAATGCGGTTTAGATTCAAAGAAAAGACGATAATCAAGGGTTGTTCCTAATCTAGGGAAGCATCCAAATCATAACTCATTCCTTCTTCTCTATACTTTAATTCTCACCCATTCATCTCTTTTCATTCGTAGCTCAGTGTTTCTTTTTCTTTGCTGTTTCCTTTTTTTTTTCCAACAACTGTTTAGATTCAAACGTTGTTACTTCTCTTTTTTTTTTCAAGCTACGACTTTTTTCTTTCACCGCTTACCATAAGTACTTACTCTTCTTTTGCATATGACTCTCCCCAACTTGGAGATCAACCTGTATTCAGATTATATGAATGCTCCCCTACTTTCTAAAAAGGGTTAAAGAGAAAACACATCACCAAATTTTATGGTTGATGATCCAGAACAAAACTTTTATTGAGATCGATACTCACCAGGTATTTTCCTTGGTGCATATTATGATACTTACCTTGACCTCAGGCTCAAAGAATGGTTAGCAAAGGATCACACTCTCACAGAAGAAAATAATTTTTACGGTAGAGTCGGCTCAAAGAACTCTCAAATTCAAACAATTGCCTAAATCACTTCCACAGATTTCCACAGACGATGCAACAACCGGTTTAGCATGATACGAACAAGTCAAAATAATTGATGGTCTCCTGCATATAGTAAACAATGGAAAGTTTTCCTCACAATGGTTAAGGCTAAGCTGATCCAATAAACAATGTACTATAAAGAACTTCTGACAGTATTTACTAACACCTTAAGTTTCATTGCACACATTAAGAGTTTGAGTTTGAAAATTCATACCTGCTTTGTTACTTATTGAAAAAGAAAGTGAAACTGAAAAAGTTTGAACATTCACTTCCTACCATTTTTCATACGTGTTGCTTCATTGTTGATACTTCGCTTGAGGTTCTCACTTTGTTATGGAACTACTTACTCTAACTAGGAGTACATAACAGACATAAAAACATAAAATTGAACATAAAAAATGCAAAGAGTAAATCCACCCCCAAACTTAAACTAAACATTGACCTCAATGTTTCGTAACAAGCCCGAGAGGGTTGACTCACAGAGGGTATTACAATATTACTTGCCTCTTCCTAGCTTTCACCAGAAAGGTTCCCTTATTATTTCCTGAAATAAAAATAGACAAAAATAAAACATTAGAAGTGTGGGTTACCTCCCACAAAGTGCTTCGTTTAACGTCGCATGGCTCGACGGTCCATTACCCCTTGTTTTATGGAGGGTATTTCCTTTTCCAACACTCGCTACTTTGTACTTCCATACCCACAAACTCATGAAGATAAAAAACATGGATGGATTTTCTCTTCACTTTATCTTCCCTATTCTTATCACTCTCCTTAGCCCTCATAGGACTTTTGACATCATCATAATTTGGTTCCATTGGAGAAGATATGTTAGAGACTTTTTCTTGGAGGTTTTTGAGATTTTTGTTTTCTTGTGCATCTTCCGGTATACCAGTTGAATTTTTCTCATTTACCCCTGACCTGTGTTTCTTGACTCCCAGCATCTTCAAGGTTATTTCTTCATCAAATGATTTTAGCGTTAGCGTCCCCTTTTCAATGTCAAGATTACAGCGTCCTGTCGACAAAAAGGGTCTCCCAAGAAGGATCGGAGTTTCTTCATCTTCCGGAATGTCCATGATGTGGAAGTCAACAGGGAAAACAAACTTATCAACTTCTACTAGTACATCTTCCGCTACTCCATAAGATTTCTTAATAGTGTGATCGGCGAACCGTAATTGCGACTTACTTTCACTAATCTTGTCTAATTCAAGCCTTTTGAAAATGGATAACGGCATTAGACTCACACTAGAGCCATAATCGAGAAGTACCTTTTTAAATGATATATTCTTGATAGTGCATGGTATCGCCACCGCCCCAGGGTCTCTTCTCTTAATTGGGCTTTTTCTTTCTGCAGCGACTATACTACATTTTTCGATTGCCATTTTTGGTTCTCCCTCTAGTGATCTTTTTTTCGCCGATACCTCCTTCATAAATTTCTTATACACAGGCACGTGTTCCAGCGCTTCAAAGAAAGGTAAATTCACTTCTAACTTTTTGAACAAGGACGTAAATTTCCGAACGTCTTTCTCTTTTGAATCCTTCTTTGTTACTCGCAAAGGGAGGGGTGGTTTAATCACCTGTTCAACATCTTTCTTATTTTTTTCTTCAACTGGTTTCATTGGTGGTATTACAACTTCTGGCTCTTTTAGGTCCTCTCTTATTTCCAGATCTACCTCCATCGCCATAGGGTCACCTACCTCTTCTTTCTCTTTTTCCGATTCTGAACCCCTTTGACTCCTTGTTGTAACAGCATAAATTTTCTCCTGGTCTTGCGGTTTTTTTTCGGTTGAGTTTGGTAAGGCTCCTTGTGCCTGTAGAGTGAGTTGATGTGTTATTTGCCCCACTTGAGTTTGCAGGTTTTTAATTGCCGCTTCCTGGTTCTTCTGATTTATTACTGATGTTTGAATGAACTGATTCACTGTCTCCTCCAACTTGGATTGTCCTCCTTGCTGTTGTTGTGGTGGTTGAGTGTACGGCTGGAATGCTTGTTGTTGATACCCTTGATTCGGTGGCCTTTGTTGGTACCCTTGATTGTTATATCTTGGTGGATAAACTTGTTGGTATGGCTGATTTTGATATTGATTCGGCCTTTGTCCTTGGTTATTATTCATGTAATTCACTTCTTCTTCTTGCACTGGTGGACAGAATCCTGTTTGATGATCTCCCTTGCATAATTCGCACTTAGCAACTTGATATGAATTAGATACCCCGTTCAGCTCCTTGATCTGTTGTGGTAATTTAGACATTTGTTGTGTCAAAAGTTCCACTTGTGAAGTTAGCAACTTGTTCTGCGCAAGTAGAGCATCACTGTTGTTCAACTCTAACATTCCGGGTTTCTTATCTCTTACTGTTCGATCATGATTGCCTTGACGATCATTTAGAGCCATTCGCTCTATTATCTGAGTAGCTTCTTCAGGTGTTTTGGACATGAGAGAACCACCAGCTGTGGCGTCCAAAAGTGTCTTGTTTGTGGCTGTGAGACCGTTACGGAACATATGGATTTGATCGACGTCTGTAAAGCCGTGTCCTTTGCACTTTCTCAACATAGCTTTATACTTTTCCCATACTTCATTTAAAGATTCATTACTACCTTGAGAAAATACTGCTATTGCTGTTTTTGCTTCGAAGAATCGGTTTTGAGAGTAAAACCTTTCCAGAAATTTTTCTTCCAATGTGTTCCAATTAGTCATCACTGCTTCGGGTTGATCCAGATACCAATCTTTTGCCTTAGATAGCAAAGAGTGTGGGAACAACCTCTTAAATAATGCTTCCTCATCAGCTTGAGCGACACCCGTAGTACCTGCTAACTCATAGAATCGAGTAAGATGCGTGTACGGGTCTTCATGGTCCAATCCGGCGAAAGGACTTGCACAAATCAATTGTATGATACCGGTCTTCAGTTCTGTCGGTCGCCCGTTGGCGGCAGTTCTAGCGAACTGAGGATTGAGTCTTGGACTATTAGCACATGGACCATTAGCAGCCAGGTTGACAACAGTAGGTTGTATAAAAACTTCCGGTTCTTCCTCCGTGAATAGTTCGTGAAAGAAGAATCCTTCTTGTGACTCGTCAATGGTTTCAAGTTGTTGTGACGATGTCGCGGTTGCGTTGTCTCTTGCTTTTGCTATGTTTGCTCTTCTTCGTGCTTTGCTATTTAACCTTCTAGCGGTCCTTTCGATCTCGGGATCAAAAAGAAGTTGATCACTAGGAACTTTACTGCACATACACGATCTGCTGCAAAAACTAGCAAACACGTGAAACAACCAAATCGAGAAAATAAAAATTAAAACTCAAAATAAGAACTATTGCAATGCGTGCAATATTGACACCAATCCCCGGCAACGGCGCCAATTTGTTGAAAGTATTTGTGGGTAAATATTTTCGGTAATATATCGTATCCACAGGGATTGGTTAATATCACTGCCGTTCTATAGTTAATTATTTTGAGTTAGAAAAAGTAATTGGATTTGTGTTATGATTCTAATATTGTCAAATATAAATAATAATAAGAATGCAAATAATGAGAATTTATTAACGATTAAGGAAATATGTTGAGCTTTAGGGTTCATCAACCTATTCCTATACAACTTATGGATTAATTCACAATTGAACAATCATTTGAACTATTATCTTCACTTATCCTCAAATATGATTCCATGTCTGCAAACCAAATTAGATAACTTTTACCGGTATGAGATTCGATTTCTCCAAATATCAATAACGATAATAGTAATTAGGAACGATAATTATGAAAACCCAATCACAATTCCATCTCTGCAAATTGCAATTGAATCAATATAGGAACCTAGGGCAAAAGTAAAAATCCTCTCTTTCGATCAAGGATTCAACAATGATGTAAATTAAAAGCAAGGTTTCTTATTGATAATAAAATTCAAACAATTGTTCATAGGAAAGAATCAATGGTATTGTATATTCATAGGTTAACTACTACCTTAAACTCAACAAGAGGAATTTAGCTCTCCATAGACATGAAGAACACACAAGAATTAATGGAGGGATTCATCTTCATCAATGGAATGTCTTCGATTGGTAAAGAATTGGCCTTCAATTGTTGTTCTTGACTGCAAACTCATAATGCTCTCCTAATTTCGCTCACAAAAGATCCCCCCTTTCACTTGGAAGCTAGGGCTTCTATTTATAACTTTTGGGCTTTTAACGCCGAGGCCGCGGCGCGACAACGGAGGTGCGCGGCGCGATCAGAAACAGAGACTTTGGCGCGGCGCTGGCTAGAACTCCCGCGGCGCGCCCTTGTCAGACTTCAACTTTTTGCTTTGCCTTTGAGACTTCCAGCTTCTTTTCCTCTTCTTGTTTTCCTAAAGCTTCAGTTCAGCTCTAAACCTGCATAAATAACACCAACAAGTGATTCGATTTGCTTTATACATGAACTAAACTTATTCAGTTCAATTCTTCATAAAAACCTATGGATTCATCACAATTTGCATTAGTTTAGAGAAGAAATCACTTATATTAACACATGAATTTACCATTAATTTACTCCTAACAGAGTTGTGGTGTGGATATCCTTCAATTTGCGGATGACACCTTGTTGATCGGAGAGGGTTCGTGGAAACATGTTAAGGCTATTAAGATTGTTTTAAGAGCCTGATCGGTAAAATAGTAAGTGTACTATTTTGCCTCTTGTAGTAATAGGGAAATTCCCCGAATATCGATCTCAGGGACTGCGTAAGAATAATGAGTTCAATTCATGGTTCAATTAAACAAAAACTTCAATTGGGTTTTGTTTTGTTATTATCACTTAGCGAATAGTAGAATAAGTAGTAAATGAAATTGAATCTTTAACAAATATGATTTACTCTGTAACAACTCTGGAATTTCTATTGCAACAACTTATTTTCAATAATCAATTACCGGTTCTTAAGGTTGTTTGATCCTAAGTCCTTAGTGAAAAACCCTTTGATCTTTCATCCTAAACCCTAAGTCCTTAGAAATTTACAATGAAATCAAGCAATTAAGTTATCAAGAATATCCGGTTTCTATAAGGTATTCCTAGTCCTAGGTAATATCTATTATAGTATATTCTCATGAAAGCATTCTCAATGGTGGTCTAACCTAAATGATAATCATATATCAATTCCAATTTGTCCGAAAGGAAAAGCATTAGAAACATCAAGAGAATAAATTAACGATGAAAAAACTTGATTGTTGTTGCAATTAAAAACTCATAGTCATTACAAAGTGAAATCAGGGTCACCCCCTAGCATTGAGGGGTTTAGCTACTCATAGTATTCAAGGAAAACAAAATATGGAATAAAGACATTACAAGAAATTGGAGGAGATTGAATCTTCAATTGCTTCCGTTCATGAAGATCTTCTTCTTTCCCAACCCCTTGCTTTCTCCAATCCTCTATCGTATTCTCTTCTCTCGTACGTCAAAAAGTCCTTTTCTCCTTCTCCAAATCACTTATTTATCCTCATAGGGTTTCTAGTCTAGGTAAAATACCAAAACTGCGCTCTAGTTCTTTAAAAATCACAAAATGCTGAATTTCTAAAATCTGACGCGCAGGCTGACACGGGCTGCCCGTGTCAGCCTCTGGTACCTCCTCTTTCTTGCTTCAGCAGAGCTAACACGGCCGTGTCAGCTTCTGCCCATGTGCTTCATTTGTTGCATAAATCAGCTTCTTTTACACCAACACTTGTGAAATTTCCATCTGATCCAGAGTTAACCTACAACCCCCAAGTAGAGAGATCAAAAGGATCTAAAAAGACATGATTATAAAATAAATAACATAATGCAAGCTAATTAACAAAACAAAGAGAAATCAATTAAAACTCTTAATAAACAACTCAAAGTGTTACCAAACTTGATGATCTTGTGCCGAATTCATAACAAAACTAGGTAGAAATGGTGACCGATCACAACCCCAAACTTATCTCATTTCTTGTCCTCAAGTGATGCAAGAGATCAAACCGAGGCCACCTTGAACTTTTCTCTCCATAACACATCCGAAGTCTTTCACAAATTGCTTTCACTTTCTTGATTAGGCTTTTGGTGCATCGAACCATGTTATCTATTGCATGTTCATATCAGAGTATCTTTTACCTACAAACTTTTCACACTTCTCACCAAGTCTCTCCGGGTTAAAGTGTTTTTCGCTCAAAATCATGATATAACCATACCAACCCTTAACTTTGAATCAATCCTACTTTCACTTACACAAACAGAATTCACACACTTTTTGAGGTCTTTTATGGTTGTAACGGGGCTTGGGTAAAAGGTGGGATAAACAAGGAAATGGATATGTAAATGGTTTTGTGGTTCAGCAATTATGTTATATTTCTCGTCTTTGTGCTCAGATTTTTGTGAGGGGTTTATGTTTTATGCTCTCATGTTTCACCCATCTCTTTTTTCAGGTCTTCAATCATGCTTGGGTTCTTCATTTTCGGACTAGTGCTTCTAAATCCCCCCTTTTTTTACACATCTTTCTTTTTAATAAACTTTTTCAACACATACACATTCCTTTTCTTTCTTTAGCACAACCCCAAACTTAGAGCTTTTGCACAAATCCAAGAAAATAATTATTACATAACTGTTGAACATAAGGGTAGGAACAACTATGGCCATGGGTTATTTATATGGTTAGACAAACAAAGGGATATAGGCTCAATGGGGTTTAGAAAAGGATACAACATACAATGAATGATGGAAAGAAAGGCTCGGATGGTAAAAAAAAAAAACCTCAGTGTGTGTTTTCATATTTGTGATGTGTTGGTAGGACTAATGCAAAATCAGAGTGGTAAGGGCATACCTGATTGCACTCTCATGATGATTATCAAATGTGTTTGACTTTTTGTGTCCCTCACCATGTTGGATAAGCTTAAATATTTAAAACACCCCCTCATGACATGTAACTTCTTTTTCTGGCTCGTACACGGGAACAAACAACATAAGATAACATTGGCCGGACAGACCAATCAGGCTCTAATACCACTATTGTAACACCCCAAGTCTACCCCACAATTATAAGAGAAAATCAAAGTGGATTTAAAATTATTCATCAAACGATGGGATGTTACATTTTGACTTAACCAAACAAACATACTTATATTGGATTTAGTAAAGATACATAGCATTCGGAACAAAACTTCATTCACCACTTACAACTTTAACTTGTAAACATCTTTCAATTCAACTTAAAAACAAATGTCAACATAGAATACAACAATTAACTAATAATGACTAATCCCCCCGAGTGCTACGTATCAGAGCAATGGACACCAACTCGACTTGCCGTAAAGCAACATAAAGACTTCACATAAATAACCTCAAACATCCACGGCTAATCTTGAGTACTTGCCCATTTCCCATGGTATGGGAAATATCAGCAAAGGGGTGAGATATCTTACAATATAAAGGAATGCATGATAACTAATATAGGAGATATAGATCATACATAATTTCACCACTTCGCATCACACAACATCTTATAACAAACTTTCCTCACAAAACAACTAATCAATATAATACAACTTTATCAACATATCATTACATTCACGTCATAATCACAAACATACAAAATGCAACTCAATATGCGACTTGACTTATGCACATGCATGCGGTACCGTTGGAGTAACACTCCCGTCTTAAACATTGCCACTTGGGCCATCGTCGTTGCCATTTTCAGACTAATAGTCATTGCCATATTTCAGGCTAATAGCGTTGCCATCTTTCAGGCTAATAGTCGTTGCCATCTTTCAGGCTAATAGTCGTTGCCATTTTTCAGGCTAAAAAACACTTATGCAATGGATGCGAGTCAATGATGCACATCCACAAATACCACATAAACAATACGTCACAACATCGTCTAAATCACCATCGAACATTATCAATATAATGTCGAACTTCAACAACAACAAAATCATCATCATTCATAAGAATGCATCACTTCACTTCACAATACGTCACAATTACAACTTATCAACATTGACCATTGGGTCTACGACAACAACAACAACAAATTCCACATACTAGCACAACGACAACAAATTCATCAGGTTACCACAACAACAACGAATCCATCATGTTAACAACAAACATCAACAATTCATCTTATTACCAACAACATCAATACATTCATCATATTCCACAATTCAAGTAATCATCATAACACGTTATATTCAACTTCATAATTATTGTTATTCATCACATGGCCTCATCATCGACTCACACATATAAAATACGCACAATTAATCACATATATCATACAACATCTTTATCGACTCGTACATATCAATACGTACCATAGCAATAACAACAACCTATCATTACTATTCATAGTAAGGCATTGCATCTCAACTACATCTTCACGGCATACAAACATACTCAAAGCATTCATCATCACACCAATTAGCATATAATCATTCACACTCATCATGAATATCATATCACATATCATGCCAATAATATTATTATCAATCAACATCAATTCACATATTACATAAATACGATTCAAGTAACATGTTATCACTCACATATAAATCATACTCATTGTATTCACCAATTCAACATCTCATTATACATGTAGTAGACAATGGCCAATACATGTGTGCACATCCTCATCAATTTATTACGGTATATAATATGAATAACTTACAACGTATCATATCAACACATGTTATTCACATTTCATCCAGCCATAACACATATCCACATACATACATGTTATTAAAACAACCACATTATAATTAAGTCATCAAGTAATCATTCTCCATAAGAACATTCAAATAACATATATTCTTTCACACACATCATGAATATTACACCACATAACATGTCATCACAATGTTATTCACAAATTATCAAGTTATAATGCACATATACATTGTTATTCATAATGTATAGATAATTTCATGTGCTAAACATTCTATTTCTATCGTATAGATAATTTCATTAGCTTCCCAATGCTTCAAACGACGCATAAAACGGAGTTACGGATCAAAAGTTACATCATTTCAAAGTTTGAAGAAGTTTTACACAAACAGGTCCGCTTAGCGGCCCAAAAGCGACGATAGGCAGAAGCTTTTTACGAAACAGGCTCCGCTTAGCAGGCCTTTTTATTTTTCCATAAAGAGCAACCTCCGCTTAGCGAACCCATGTCCGCTTAGCGGGAGCGCGATTTTGCAAAAAAATGATAATAGTAACAGACCTGCATAATCACCCTTCCCTCTCCCAAAACTCATTCCAAACATCAATTAAACACATATAATTACAACATCTAACATCATTCATCCTCAATCATCATTTAAAACATATTTTCAACCATAAATCCATGAAATCTAGCATAAACCCTAACATTACAAAACTATGAAATTGAAAGATTAAATGTTGAACACCAATCACAACATCATCCATTCATCCAAACCTCTAATAATACATCCAATTTGCAGCAATCATTTATCAATTTCACATTTGTAACACGGTGAACTGACTTTTTATCGATCGAAATGTCGCGGTTAAGCATGAGTCGCCACCGACTTTTATTTTATCCAAACAAATTCAGAAAGGCTAAAAGAAACAGAAAAAAACCTTTTAAAGAAATCTAAGTTCGGGGGGTAATTTATGCAAAGGGAAGGTGTAAGGCACCCTTTGCATCCATGGTTTTCCATGGGCTCTTAATTGCTTTGCTTGCTCGTTTTCAGAAAATGTAGATGAAAGAGGAAAAAATGGACTTTAGCTCGTAAAATGAGCGTAGCCAGTTTTTGAAGAATTTTGAGAAAGAATATAGAAAATAGAGCATGGCAAGGCAATTAGGGGCAATTACCTTAAACTCGGATGATAAGTCTCTTTTTAGCCTTTCAGAATGAAAGGGTCAATCCTTGCCATAAGAGGGCAGGAAGCCTTTCGTTTGGAGGTATGAAGGGTCATCGAAGCATCCTTTGCCATAAGACTGTCCCATGCCATAGAGGGGCAGGTAGTCTAAGGCAAGGATCAGAATAAGCCATTTTTCGTTAGGCAACCAGAAGATACCTCAGCCTTTTTCCGTAGGCAACTTCCGAGGGTCGAGGTCATTTGTGTATCGAAGGCAGCATCATTCAGGGTCGTGACCTTTTTATCGAGGCAACATGGCTGAGGTATCCTCATATTCGAGGGACATGGCTTATTCTGCAAAAAAACACAAAGGCAACAGGCAACAGGCAACAAGGCAACAGAGAGGTTACCCCAAAAGCGTGCGTGTGTGCAACAATCACGTGATTATGTTCAGATATTTATCTTTTAATTAGTTATTCTAATTCAGTTTAAGCCTTGCACTCCCTAAGATTACTAACCACGCAATAATATAAAGCAATAAAGGGGGCGGGAAATTGTAACCAGCGGATCCCTTATCAGGGTTTGACACAAGTAATAATAATAAAAGGCATGAAATAAAATGAGGTTTAGGGTTACCAACAACGTAGCTTTGGCAATTGATAAACCCTGAAAAGGGAAAAGACAAGACAGAAAACATATAGTGAGTGCATTATCAAGTTCGAGGGCAAACCTCATTAACTACAAAAGAAAATAGGATAATAAATTAAAAATAGCATAGGGAGAAGGTACTTAGCTTGGCATTTGCCTGACAGGGTTGAGGGCAAGGGTTTGCCAGAAGCATCAACTCTGACCATTAGGAATGAGCAAAGAAACAAATAAGGCGTGAGTGTACAGGCAATTCATTGATATTTAATTTTATCCCTAATTTACTAAGGAAACAAAATAAAATAAAAACGATTATTTGAATTAGATACGAGATAATACTTAGCTTTTGAATTTGATTTGATATGGTTGCTAAGGCGCCTTCAGGGTTGATCCTGAAAAAGGGGAAAGGCAGAAGCAAAAGAGTGAATGTATGCATAGTTCATTAAATATAAGGGCAAACCCTAAAATCAAAGGAAACCAAATAGACTTTGAAATTTAAATGAATCGAATACTTAGCTTCGTATTTGACGTGGCGCGTAGTCGGAGCGTATTTGAGAATAACCCTGAAAAAGGCACAAAAAAGAAAAATGGTAAAGAATATTCACCATTAATCAAGAAAATAACAAGGAATATTTAACAAGTAAGCATATCAAAATTTCTAAAGGAAATTAAACATTCAACAATATATCTTTGTATTTTTGTAGAAAAAATAAATAGAGATATTTTTAAAGGTTTTAATAATAGAAAATAAAATAAAATGTAACTAATCTAAAACATGTGTGTTTTTTAGTTTGTCAATTTATTAAATAAATAAAACTAAAAACAAATGAAATAAAGGATGAGAATGAGATACAGTCAGTGAACACGTGATGGAAAACCATCTCTCTTTCGGACCTCGTATCTTCTTCGTTCCAAACTCAGCCATGGCCGATTCAACCAACCTCAAAACTCGACCTAAATCGAAAACAAAGATAAGGATCTCTTTGTTCCTTTGTATCCTATTTGAATCCAAGCACCAAATTCTCAGAATCTTAAGCAGAATCCTTTAATTTTATCATATAATACAAACCCTAAACATTGAATCTCAGATGAAATAGCCATTAAGCAAAGTTTCAAGCAATTGATATGTGGTTATTAGTCAGTGTGTCAAGATGAACATAATAGTGTAAAGAAAGTTAGAAAAACCCAAAGAAATTTCACCGACGAGTTCGAGTTCGGCATGGTGGTTGGGCGGTGCGACTTCAGAGGGGTCGCGAGTGAGTGGTTGACGCAGAGAGGGTCAGAACCGAGTGGCCATTCGGACTGAAGATTCAGCGTCGCATCGGTGTTTTCGGCTTGTTTCAATTCTCATCCTTTTTTGTTTCTGCAAACAAAACAACTTAATTATGTGTGATATTCTAGCAAATAATAAAAAGAGAAAGTTGGAATGTTTGTGATGTTAAATTGTTATGAAATATTTCTGTGTATTGCTTTAATGTGAGAAACAATGTTTATGTAAATTATTTGGAATGGAAGACGATGGACTGAGTTTGATAAAGGTCAAGATGCTGTTGTTGCTTCGGTGGCGGCAGATTCGGATTTATCTCAATTCTTCTGCTTTTGATGTTCATTGCCATTCTTTTTCCTGAAAAAGGTTGATCGTGTATAGTGGTTGTGTAGGAAAAAGTAGAGAAAATCGATGCGTGAAAATAAGGGTTAGTTGTTGGTCCTCGAAAATTGAAGAAAGTGTCACTATTTATACATGTCAAATTAGGTTAGCTACAAAAGGAATAAAATAATTTCATATCAAACCTTATTTAACAAAATTATTATCTTGAATATTTTGTTTTTTTTTTAATTTTTGCTAGAATTAGAAAAATCAAATCAAAAGGTTCAAGAGAATTGTCTTGTTGCAAAAGTTAAATAAAAAAAAAATTACCTTATTTATTTTTTATGTTATTTTTGGTTATTTATTGAATGAAAAGTGCATAAAAATAAAAAAAACATCTATTAAAAAAAACATATTTAATTAATACGAAAATTAAATTTAAATAGATAAAAAATGATTTTTTTGTGATTTTTAATATAAATGAAAATAAAATTAAACTATAGTTAGAGACAAATAAAAAGGAAAAAATATTAGAAGTGGGATTCGAACCCGGGACCTCTCGCTTTTGTACTTTTTAACCTTAAATCCTTACCAACTGTGATACGTCACTTATTCGAAATAAAATGACTTTTTGCAAATATATGAGGGCAAATTTTGGGGTATGACAACATTCATCAACATTGTAACACAATAATGGATTTCAATTATGAAACCTAATCTCTACCGTACCCATCATCATGCCAACCCTTAGAGAGTAAGAACCCCACCCTTACCTTAGCAAAAACCTCATCTTTAATGGAGTCATTCCTCTCTTCATGCCATAGCTTCCTCTCTTCTTCTCTTCTTTCTCTTCTTTCTCTTCTTTCACCAAATGAGAGTTATGTCTCTAAAACCCTAACTCTCTTACTATCCTTCTTTTCTTAATTGGGCTTAACCCACAATCCAATCTCATTGTGTTATATTTCTTCCAATTAGGCCTAATTCATAATATTCTTTTAATTACTCAATTAAGCCAATTAACACACATTAATAAATAATCACATAACATAACGAATATTATTCCAAATAATATTCTACGACTACAATTGATCCATAACGCAAATAATACCATCTCACAATTGTATTTCTCCGACAAATCCGGCCACAACTCAACTGCTCAAACCGACACATTAATCTAATTTCGCCTTTAGAATATTACCGATAAATCTCGACTTCAACTAATTCCAACGAATAAATCCTTGATTAATTTAATTAAATAATTAATTAAATTCGGGGAGTTACAATTTGGGATATCAAGATTTTGATATGAAGATGGTCTTTTTTTTGGAGATATTGCACATTCCAATTATAGTTTTTACGAGTTTAGCAAAGACCCGGTGTCTTTTATGTCGTAAGTTTAATTGGTTTGTAATATATTTCTTTGGCGGTTTTATTCCGTTTCATGTGTATCAAGGTTGGAGAACCCTTAGTTCTCCTATATATAAAATTCTTGCTTACACAAAAAAAAAAAAATTAATCAAAATATTCCAATAAATTATTTTTTTAATAAAAAGATTATTATAATCATTTTAAATGATTGTAAATGTACATATAAAATAATATTTAATTTTAAAAAATTAACTTAAGTAATTAAATATTAATAACGAAGAAATATTATTTGAAATAATTTTTATTTTAAGATACAATATTTTTTAAGAGAGTGATAATAATTTTAGTTTAAAAAAATATTTAAATTAAAATGAGTTTAAAAATATACTTGAAAATGTGTTTAATTGGATAAAATACAAAAACGTGTGTCACTTATCATTAACTTTAATTTATATGATTCAAAATATTGTTATATTAATATATGTCATTAATGAAATTTATACAATTAAAATAATATTTGCACCATTAAATATTAGAAATTTATTTTTTATTGATGTCATTTCACAAATATATGTTATCAATGTAAATAGGAATATATATATATATATATATATATATATATATATATATATATATATATATATATATATATATATATATATATATATATATATATATATATATATATATATATATATATATATATATATATATATATATATATATATATATATATATATATATATATATATATATACGGGAAAAAATGTATTACTTATTCAATTGTAACACACTACTATTATTTATAGTCAAATTCTATTGATTCAAATATTTTTGTAAATGATAACAAAACAAAAATAACATTTGTATACGAGAAAAAAATCTACTATTGATCTAAATATTTTTATATGAAAAATGGTATTTATGATTCAAAAAAATTTATTCAAAAAAGGTATACGAAAAAATACTATTATTGATCTAAATATTTTTATATACACAAATTTACAATTGATTCAGATATTTTTGTAAACGATACCTAAACATAAATAATATTTGTATATGGAAAAAATCTATTAATGATCTAAATATTTTTATATACGAAAGATGGTATTTATGATCCAAAAATGATATACGAAATTTTTTTATTTATTTAAATATTTTATATACGAAAAAATTTATTATTGATTTAATTTTTTTTTCTTTTTTAACCTTCTATTTAAAATAAATATATTATATAAACAAATACGCGTACCAAACCAGAACTTGTGCGTATGCACGAGTTTGTTACTAGTTTTATCAAAAAAATGTTGTACTAAGCATTAGTTGAAGCTAGTAGGAAAGTAAAACAATTAATTAATAGAAAATGCAAGACACTAGAGATGGAGGCCGATACAATCAAACATATTTTATATTTTCATAAAATCTATTTGAAGCTCATTTTCTATCATGTCATAATTGTATATTGTCATCGTAATTATATTAGAACAAAATTGGTTTATATTATATCTCTTAGGTTTTGATGATAATAAAATACTTTTAAAAAAATTGGGTAGACTAATGTGTGTTCAAGTGTGAAGGCACAAAGATTAATATACTGATTGAAAGTTACTTTTGAAACTGCACTGAACATTCAAAGAAAAGCTCTTAAGAGGCAGA
The DNA here is from genome assembly GCF_029867415.1 of Vicia villosa. Classification (NCBI taxonomy): domain Eukaryota; kingdom Viridiplantae; phylum Streptophyta; class Magnoliopsida; order Fabales; family Fabaceae; genus Vicia; species Vicia villosa. The sequence continues at coordinate 14,953,597 of NC_081184.1, read as the reverse complement.
TTCAGAATATCAGACTCTAAAGAATCAACTTCTGATAAAGTCATCTTCTAATGATCAAAACATGAAGATTGAAGACTCTAATCAGGTCATCTTTTGAAGATCAAGTTAGCCTTTAAAAGTTAGAGTTTGGAGGATAAGAAGTTAAGACTCGGACCCTAAAGGACCAGAACCTGATTCCAATCAAAGCTCAAGAACTGAGGAATTCCTGACAGGCCGCTACCAGACTCTGAGGTCATTTTGTCTTGTTCTGGTCACGTGAAGACTTAGAAGAAAGTTGCAGAAGCTTAAAGATTTACAACTGATAATTCCTTATGTATCAAAGGAGTTTCAAATGAGATTGCAATAATATCAACCATATAATGAAGCTTTGCAACAGATATTGATGTTTCTCTCAAAGACTCTCTTGTGCTCGAAGTTCTCTCCAATGACTATTTCATAGAACTCTATAAAAGGAGCTGAAGATTTGGAGAAATACACAACATTGCACCTTGACATGAAAAGAGAAGTTATTTTGTCAAAACAAAGAGCACAAGCTAACATAGAAGTTCTTATCAATTGTACATTCTTAGGATTTCTTAATTCTTAGAGTTTTCTATATTGTATTTTGTTTACACCTCTGATTGCATATCAAGTGTAATTATCACTCTATCACTATCATTTATCTGCTAGATAGATTGTAGGAAGTCACTTGTTTGTGTGCTTGAGCATTTGGAAGTCTCTTGCTTGTGTGCTTGAGCATTGAAGTCTCTTGCATGTGTGGTTGAGTAATCAGAAGTATCTTGCTTGTGTGCTTGAGTATTGAAGTCTCTTACTTGTGTGTTTGGACATTGGAAGTCTCTTGCTTGTGTGCTTGAGCAACTTGTAATCAATTTTGGTTATAATGGAAATCTATTGGAAGTGCAAGGGGACTGGACAACTCCTGATTTGTAGGAGGAACCAAGATAATTACTTGGGTGATTTCTTGCTCTCTTCTTTATTTCTAATAATCATTATTCTGCTGCTATCACCATCAGACTCAAACTCAAATTATGTCCTTGTGATCAAAATCTGATAAGAGATTTAAAGAGAAAAAGAAGTAAAATTAACACAATTCAATCCCCTTCTTGTGTTTTTCTCATCTTTAGATGACATTAGAGCACGATATGTGCTTTACACATAACATTGATGCAAATATCCTGAGAGGAAAACTACATGGCTGATGTTGTATCTAAAGTAACTGGATCTCCTAGAAACAATGTTGATCAGAGTACTTCTAAAAGAAAACTATATTTCCAAACCTCCAACATTAAGTGGAAATTCTACTGAGTTTTGTATCTGGTCTTTAATTGTTGAAAAAAAGTTATACTACTGCTGATCATGTTAAGAAGATTTTTAGGAGTATTCCTGTCAAATATAGACATAAGGTGACTGCTATCAAGAAGCTAGAGACTTAAACAATATAAGTCTAGAAAGTTTAATTAGCAATCTCCAGAGTCGTGAGATTGAGCTAATTGGAGATGAACCTGTTCAGAAATCAAAGTATCTTACTTTGAAATATATTGATATTATGCCAAATCTTCTCAAGTTTGGAAATCTGAAGAAGCTACTCATGAAGGAGGTTCTGAAGAAGAATCAGAAGATGAAGAAATGACGTTGATAATAAAAATATTTTAGTGTATGGCTTATAAGAATAACAGAAGATTCTTAGAAAGAGGCAATGGCTTCAGAGGGTCAAACCTCACAATCACCAAAGATGATCAGACATGATGCTTCAAGTGAAAGAAGTTTGGTCACTTTACTGCAAAATGTCCAGAGCTGCAGCAGGACCAGCCAAAGAAAGGAAGCTTTCAGAAGAACAACTTCAAAAACAAGGTCAAGAAAAGCCTCATAGAAACATGTGATGAAGTTGACAAAGATGAAGAAGAATCTAATATGGCTCTAATTGGCTTCAACATCTTTAGACACGGAATCTGGCTCATATTCTAAAGAAGAAGGTGAGGTATTTTCTCAACTATCTGATTCACATTTAATTTTCTTTATTCACGACCTTATAAGTCGTTGACAAGATAAATCCAGACATTTAAAAAGTTTAAAAAAGAAGTAAGATCTCATAAAAGTTGAATTTAGAATCTTCCAAGAAGAAGATTGACAAATTAGAAAAGAGAGTATAAATAAAGAGAGCATATTCTACTCTCCTAACTATATGGATGACAGGATATATATATATATATATATATATATATATATATATATATATATATATATATATATATATATATATATATATATATATATATATATATATATATATATATATATATATATATATATATATATCATATGAGAATGACATATTTATATGAGAATGTGAGAATGAATCTGAACCATTGGATTTTAAAATAAATGGTGGAGATTATGAGTGAATCTTTTATTCTCTCTCCTACTTCATTTATTTCAAAATGTAGGAGAGAGAAAAAAAAGATTCACTTATAATCTCCACCATTTATTTTAAAATCCAATGGTTCAGATTCATTCTCACATTCTCATATAAATATGGCATTCTCATATGATATGCCCTATATATATATATATATATATATATATATATATATATATATATATATATATATATATATATATATATATATATATATATATATATATATATAGGGACGTATCAAATGAGAACTTTGCCTATAATAAGAACTGAGAACTTTTAATAATAATCATTAGATTTGAATTATTGGCTCAGATTTACCTCATATTTTAAATACATATTACATAAATATCTTGTTCACTTAAACATTAATTAAATATTTTAAAATATGAGGTAAATCTGAGCCATTAATTCAAATCTAATGGTTATTATTAAAAGTTCTAAGTTCTCATTTGATACATCCCATATATATATATATATATATATATATATATATATATATATATATATATATATATATATATATATATATATATATATATATATATATAATGGCGGAGCCAGAAAAATTATGAAACCTGAGCAAAAATTTAAAGACCGAAAATTTACATTGTATATAATATATAAATAGTCATCAATCAAAATAAAATAGACTATTCATTTTGTCAACAAAAGTATAATTTCAAATAAAAGAAATGAAACATAACATTACAATAGGAAATTTAAAATTTTCCATTTTTTCTATTAAATCCGCTGTTTGAGATGGTCCGCGTCCATCTTCATCAACCACACTAAACACCTTTAACACGGATGATCATATTTAGTACGCTATTGTCTATCAGTATTCAATACAGTTTGATCCAAAAAAGGGGCAACATAACATAATCACGTAACTAACCCACAAGAAGGCAAGCTTGAGAGCATAAAATGGACACTCTACAACCAAGCAGAGCAGCCTCAAATACTAGAGGTAAAGTGTGATCAAGATGTTCCTTTAGCTTACTTTCACCAATTGAATGGCCTTGAAACATCAATCATATTAAGCACATGTGTCATGTCACACACAATTTTCTAGTAAAAAAAGTATTTTCATAAACAAAATACTTAGACACAAATATCAACCATGACCCTATAATTGTTTAACTAATTTGAACGTTGAAGAAGTTAAAATTATGCACCAACTCTAAAGATTACACAAATCATACAAATGCTTGATATAATTTCCGGTTCTTTCAAAATCAAGGAAAAACTATACTTTACTCTTCCTGTACCAAATTATACTGTAAAAATCAAAGTAGCACCATGCTTCAAAAGCCATGTTAAGTCATTTACAAGAAAACCCTATTAATGAAGAAACGTAGCTATTTTTGGTACTATGGCACAAAAATAGTTTAACGATGATAGCTTCTAGTAGTCTATGTATTGGACTTATAGCATCCTCTGAAACCCAGACATCAGAAAACTAAATATTTGCAAACCATCTCTATAAAACAATATGCAGTAGACTAAAAAAGTTACATTTGGAAATGGATTTCTAACAATAATTGAATATGTGAACTATATTATCATCAATATTAAATACAATTTAATCAAAAAAAGTGCAACAAAACAGAATCGCCCGACCCACCAAAATCTATCTTTTTCAATGTTAGACATTATACTTTCAAAAGCCATAACAAGTCATTTACGAGAAAAAACTATCAATGAAGAAACATAGCTATTTTTGGTACTCTAGCATAAAGATAGTTTAGGGATGATAGTTTCTAGCAATCTAAGTTTCTCATACCAAGACTGAGCAGAAAATTTTCTTGATTGAAAACCATCTCAATAAAACAACATGCAGCAAACTATAAGGTTGTGTTTGGAGTTTGGAGGGGAAAGGAGAGGATGGCTCTGAAAAAAGAGAAGGATTGAGTGAAAAAAAGAGAAGAATTTTGATTTGAAGGGTTTACTTTTATTCATAACACTAAAAAACCTCTAATTTGGGGGAACTCAAAATTTGTATTGAACGAGGGTTTTGGAGGGTTTTGAGGGGCTTACATAAATTTTAACAAATATCTTTTATGTTGTTATAGTATTCTAAAAATTTAAAATATAGTAATAATAAACACTTTTATATCATTTTATACAAAATCATTTTTTCAAAAAATGTCAAATATTCTTCTACATTTTTTTAAAAATTCATTTCCGAAAGTCTTCCCCTCCCCTCCGAACTCCCAAACATAACCTAAAAATTATGGATGATTGTTGAGTGTGGCAGAGTCGTCACAAAAAAAAAGCCCCGTAATTCAGCACATTAATTCGGATGATTGTCGAGCAAGTGAAACAATCAATAACAACAATTCAGCATCATAATTCATAAGAAACAAAAGCGAAAAAGGAAAAGAAACTTGGTTAAGGCAATTTATTGAACACTTAGTGTGCAGGTTGTAAAACGGTGGTAACGACAACAATTCGATACCGATTCATAAACCACAACCTACAACAACAATAATTCAACATCATGAAGTGAAAAAATTGAAGCAAAAACAGACGAGAAATTAGTTAAAGCATTATATCGAACACCTTGGCGATTCGTGGAGGGACTGGCGAGCTATATGGTGTGATAAAAGTGAGGAATATTTATGTGAAAGTGAAGGAGATTAAATGAAAAGTTGATGGTTGTTTAAGTGGTTGGAAGTGGTATCGGGGCTTGAGGTTACATGACGAAGAGTCTGGGCAGGTGCCCAACCTCGTCGGGACTTAGCTCCGCCGATTATTACTTACATAATTATTTATTATTTTTAACCATTAAATTAAAAAAAATTAATAACCAATATGTGAATTAAGGTTATAATACACATAAAGAATAGTAAACATGCAAATACGAGCAAACCCAAAAGATGCAGTCGTGGAGAAATGGAATCCATGAATACATGGCAAGCCCACATAATAACAACCATTCATTCCAAGCAAAGTCTCAATTGCTAACTATTCTTTTCAAACAAAAACTAAGAGACATTTCAACTGTCATAGAATTGTCAATATTTAACTCAGCGTATCAATTCCTTTACATATCTTTAACTCTTTATTATACATTATAAATATGATTAAAATTCACTTCTACAATCCATCAAAATCTCTATCCTCTATCTTAATTACTTTTTTCATTCTCAACCTTTGATATGGGTTTAGTATTGGGAAGAATAGGAGTTGAAACACCAAAATATGAAGTTATCAAAACCGCACAAAACTATGTTGTCAGAAAGTATGCACCTTCTGTGGTAGCCGAAATAACCTACGATCCATCCGTGTTCAAAGGAGACAAAGATGGTGGCTTTAAGGTTTTAGTTGACTACATAGGAATCTTCGGCAAACCCCAAAACACCAAAACCGAAAAAATATCCATGACTTCACCAGTTATCACAAAAGAAAACACAAGTGTTTCCTCAGAAAAGATTGCTATGACAGCACCAGTTGTGACAAATGAGAAGAACAAGATGGTGACTATGCAGTTTACTTTGCCGGTTAGTTATGGAAAAGTAGAGGATGCACCAAAGCCTATTGATGAGAGGGTTGTAATAAGAGAAGAAGGTGAGAAGAAGTATGGGGTGGTGAAGTTTGGAGGAGTGGCTAGTGATGAAGTGGTGAAGGAGAAGGTGGAGAAGTTGAATTTGAGTTTGGAGAAAGATGGTTTTAAGGTTGTTGGTGATTTTGTGTTGGGTAGGTATAATCCACCAAGGATAACAATACCAATATTTAGGACCAATGAGGTTATGATCCCTGTCGAATGAATCTATCTATTTTTATTTATTGATTATCTACTATGTATCAATTTATAAGTTTATAAATAAAATAAAAAATGGAGATAAAAATTTACTTTAATAGTTTTTATTTTAGATATTCATGTGTTATTAATATGCTTTATTTTATTTTGTTACCCATTTTAATGTAAATAATAATTTTGTTATTTTTAATATTATAATTTATTTTTTCTATAATACTTTTAATTATTTAATTTTTTATTATATTTGTTTTTATCTCTAGAATAAGTAACTAAGGGTATAATAAACAAATTTATAATTCAAGTTGTAATAAACTTAAAAAAGAAATAAGAAATAAATACAACTTTTTTGGTACAAACTATAAATAATAAAGAGTTAAAAAGACACAAATTACTATTTTATATATTTTTTAAAAAGATTTAAACCTAACCTTTAAAAAGATTCTCCTGACTAAGTTCAGCGTCAATCATCACTTAACCAACTAATTATAAAACTCTTAGAATATCCACGTTTATCACATTCATTTAATTATTTAAATAACTCAACTAAATTTTTAAATATCTAATACAACTGTACCAAACACTCTTAAAATTATTTTACTAGACTGCACCATATATTACATTAATATATAAAAATGTGTGATTGAAACAAAAATAATTTAAAACACTTTAAGAAAAGAAAACATATATTTAAAATAAATCAAAATAAATTTAAAATAAATTAAATAATATAATACATGGCACAAATAATTTATAAGAAAATACATAAAAAAAATTAAATATCATAAACTTGCAAATAAATTACTAACATAGAATTCTTGAAAAATTGTAGGTTTAACACACTTTTTAATTGTGATTATTCTTATTTTTAAAATATTCACATATATGTTCAATAAAGTCTTGTTGAAAGTATAGATAAATTTACTTATCAAAATCATCAAATCTTCTGTGTAAGAGTTCTTGAAAATTAATATTAGAATTATTTGATAGTGGCCATTATAATAAGAATAATCAAAATGGTAATCATATGTGGCACATACATATGGACTTATAATATGCTTTTATAATAATAAAAATATATATATTAGGCTCAAAGGAGCTAGCAAAAGATCATATAATAAAATGGTGGCTAGAAAATTAAGGCTCAACATATTAAGAAAAATTGCTTTAGTGTGTATAAAATATGACAATTAATTATAAAGAAAAATGTAAGTTTTTTTTAAAAAAATAGATGCACTCATATACAAGGAAAATATGTAAAACAACTTATTAATTGTCATATTTTGAAATATTTCAAAATATTTCAAAATTAAATATTTTGAAATATTTTTCTTAAATGTTCACCAACTTGGATATATGGAAGTTTGGCAAATAATTAGATGAAGTTCATTCATTTATTTTATCCTTTAATTTGTCTTCTTGAATTTTCATATCAATATGTTGTTGGCTAATGGATTTTAAACACAAGAGAGGGAGGGGTCAATTGAGTTGATCAAAAATCAAATCCAATATACAAAAATCTTGTTCTTTAAAGCAATTATTTTAATTTTGATGATCACACAACGATAAGGAAGCGGAAATAATGAAAGAAGATTGAGATAACGAGAGATACACAAAACAAATAATATAAACAACAGAAAATAAAGAAATAGAGAAAGTGCACAAGATATCTATATAGTTTTGACTTAATTATTTTGCCTATGTTTGTCTCTAAGAGATTTCTCTTGTGAGTTTTACTAAACACACTTAGCTTTTTACAGGATTTTCTCACGAATCTTCAACAATAGAAAAAATAGAAATTTTACAATGACTAAGCTCAATAAATTATAGACAAAAATTTTGGAAATATTTATCCGGAAAATTATCGTCTCCACAGAGACTAGTGCATTCAACTGTTGTTCAACAGTTTCCAAAATTATGAGTTTGGATTGAATTGTTTAAAGCATAAAAACAGAAAAGTAAATATCAACACAAAAAGAATTTGTTCTTTAGAGAGAAGAGACTTATCAGGCTTGCATATAATCTACTTCTCACAAGCTTAAACTTATCGACCAGTTATACTCAACCTACAATACTTATCAATATCATCCGACATCGCTCACACCGTAAATCATTTCTAACCCAAAGTAGAGAGGACTACTATATCATCTCGGCGACGATCTCTCAACCAACGTCAACAACACAACAGACATTCATATCAATCGTATCGATAATCTCTCAACCGACACAACCAACACGGAAGCATTAAGCTTCGACGCCCGGCGAAGCCTTTATTCCTGGCCACACAGCCTATGCAACGTCAATGAGCTGGCAAAATATATTCATTTGCCCGACAAATCCTTATACTCTCTCCTGGCGACACAGAAGCGAGTTAAGGCGGAAGCCAAACCAAACTTTCTTCTTCATGTTCGCCCGACGAATGAGAGATTCGCCTGGCGAGTCACACCAGAAGCCACAGCTTGGCCCGGCGAAAGCAGCTTCGCCCGGCGAACCACACCATTCTGCAACTTCTTATTTTCTTCAAAGCTTTGTCTTTCTTCTTTTCCTTATTTCTTTATTGAACCCAAAATGCATCCTTGGAGCTTTATTCCTCAATGATACATACATGCTCAAATACCTACAAAATGAGTGGAAAACTATTAGTCGGTACATAAATGAATTAAAAACCCGATTAAACACAAAACATGTGTATTTATGTAATATACACTAAAATACGTACAAATTGAGGAAAAAGAGTACATAAGTGCACCAAAACTATAAACCAAAATAACTACAAAAATGCACTTATCAGACTTCAAAAAAGTTTGAAGGTTGTATTCCATGCTTTAGTAATTCTTTGATTTTTCAAAACTGATGATCTATGTCTTCATCACTTTCATTTTGGCAATTTTCATCTTCTAACTCGATGTCTTTGACATCTCTAGCTTTAATGTGATTCCTTTATTTTTCTTGTCGCCTTCTTTGCTTTTAGCAAGACGACTTAATCCAATATCGTGTTCCTCCAATTTACCAATCAGAGTAGTCAAATTCATAGAAGATAATTTTTTAGATTCATAAATCGCAATGACTTTAATTTTTTAGTTGTTGTTTAAGGATCTAAGGACTTTATTAATTAAATACTAATTTTGAAACTTTTTACCCAGGGTTCTTAAATGTTTAACAATATGAATAAACCATTTTTCGGGATGTGTTGATGTGCATAAGGTATATCCTTATGCACGGTGCATAAATACTCAAATATTGTTTATATTACTCAAAGTAGTATATTTATTACTCAAAATAATATATAGATTACTCAAAATAGTATAAATATTACTCATAACAATGAATATATTACTCAAAATAATTAAGATTCGATATTACTTAGAATGGTGTAAATATTATTCAGAATAGTGTACTCATTACTCACAATTAATAATTACTCATAATTAATAGATGTGTACAAATAATGCATATATTATTCATGGATTATGATATTATTACTCGTTTTTAACTAAAATGTTACTCGGAACAATTTAAATATTACTCGTACGAGACTTATGTACCGTGCATAAGGATATACCTTATGCACATCAATCTGACCTCCATTTTTCCCATGTCCTGAACATTTTTCTTCAAGCTTCATCCTAAACAGTTTATAGCCAGAGATTAATATTTTTATTCTAGCCCTTTTTACCTTGATGGTTCCTTCATATATAACTTGAAAGGGAATTTCTTTAGTAGTATGACAATGTGAAACACGGAGAAAAAAATTATCCATACCTAAAACAATAGTGATAATAGTTTTAGATTTCAAATTTTACTTCACTTTTCTTTGTCCCCTTTGGTCCATAGATTTGTTAATTTGATTTTCACTACATCATTGATTCAATGAGTGGAAAAAATAACAATTTTTAAAAGAAAACCCAAATACCATAATCCATCATTCTGATAAAAAAATCATTTTCTCTTTCCAATAAACATACTCTTAGCCATTAAAATATAAAGGTTTGTTTAGTGGATCTTTTGAAGTGATCCTACCTCTTGAGATTATTGGTTTTTAAATAAGAGTTAGACACCAATGTCACTTGTAAACCAACTAACTTTAAACACCAAAAACAGAGAGGTGAATTGTGATATAAAAATATTTGTAGCATTCAAAATTAAAAAAAAAAAAAATTGATTTTAGGATGATGGGCCTGAGAAGAAGAGATGTACAAGAAAAGAAATACATAAAAATAAATATATAAGAGACAAGGGACACCTAATTTTATCTTGGTTTGGCACAAAACCAAGCAGTTGTGGCTAGTCCCCAAGGAGTAACCGATGAGATGTACATTATCGTAGAGCTCTTACAACATGATCAATCCACAATTTTCTTACACCAAATTTTATCTCAAGTTCAACTCATAGCCTTTATATAAAAATATCAGAGTACAAATATCAACTCTCTCTCTTGATTACAGTTACAGATCAACAACGGTCTACACAAGATAATTCTACATAACTATTGTCTCAACACTCAAAATAGTATTTAAGCGAATATGAAAGCTTAAAATAGCAACAAAGTGAGTAGAAGACAAGTTATTTCAGATTTCTTGTCTATTTTCGATTGATCTCAAATCCTCTTTTTATAGCAAAAAACTTAGGTCAGATCTGCATCATAATCGATTAGGTTGCGGCCATAATCGATTATGACCTAAAAATAAAAAAGATTTCCCTGGATTTGTTCCATGATCAATTAGAAGGCTTCCTTAATTGATTAGACATTAGTTTTAATAGGCTTAACCCAACTTAAGAAGTTTTAGAAGAAGATTTGAAAACTAATTTTTGAGAGAGAGAGAGTGTGTGTGCGCATGCGTGTGTGTTATACTGTTTCAGTACTTTGAGAGTATACTATTAATTTTACATTGGACCATATAAGAGAATAAATAAATATGGTAGGGATCACGTGCAAGCTTTTGGCAATTGCGTTCATTTCTTGGTGAAGTTCTTTGCCTATTGATTCTTTTGTAGATATTACCTAAAACCTATCATATTTTTGGTTTGTTTGTTTCAATCCCTTCACTTTATGGTGTTTATGATAGATCTTATTTCTTTCCTTTATCATCACCAAAACCTATTATACTTGTTATGCACATAAAGCCACAATATGCTTCAAATTGTTGGTTGGTGGTTATGTGTCTTGCCTCCAATCTCTGATTATTTCCAAATCTATTGAGATATGCACTTTCTAATGGTTTTGTTATGTTTCACGACCTCTTTGCCGCCATGCTTCTTATATAGATCTCGTTTGAATTTCTTAGTTATGGCTCGATGCAATCTATGATTGTTTGGTTTGGGATAGTTGTTTTTGTTTGTTCTGTATCTCGTACGTGTTTGTTGGTATGTGAATCTATTTGTGTTTTCAGTTGGTTCATTCGTTGTTATTTAAGATTGTAAAAGCTCACACAATTTTTTTTTAGCTATCTGGTTTCGCGCCCATACGCAAGTTCGCTAAACAATGCTTATGATGTGTGTGCATTTGCTTCGGTTTCTTATAGACCAATTTTGATGTATTTGGATTGTTTGTAATTCCTTTTGAACAGTTTATTTTATTACATTTTGACGTGGTTTGCTTGGATCGGGTATATACTCCTTAACATTTTTTTCTCTTTTATTTTTATGAGTTTAATTGGTATGCATTATTAATGTAAAAATTCCACACTGTCAATTCATCGTAACCACTCAACTATATTACTTTAAAGAAAATTCAAATATTTCATAGTTGTAAACTTTAAAGAAAATTCAAAGAAAAGTGAAATATTTCATAGTTGTAATTAACTGATGGTTAAAATTGATTTACACTGTCGGTATATTTTAATTAAATTTTATTTATTATTTGAATCTACTTAAAGTGTTGTATAGAGTTTTCCTGCTACACCTTAATGTCTTAAACGAATTGTGACAGATGAATTTTAAATTAAATTATAAAATTACTTTTGTGAAAAGTTACATATAATTTTTTGAAATAATTTTTTAAATTGAATAAATAAATAAATAAAAAACACTAAAAAGTAATAACATATATTTAGATAATTTTATAAAATTCATTTACAGTATTACCAATTTCGGTTTTTTTATATCATGATAAATAATTAATTCTATATATGTTCGATACATCATATACAAAATTATCTATATTATATGTAAATGACAAAATTACTATTGTAGAAGAATTATTTTTAATTTAAAAATTAACATTTATATTTTGGAATTTTTAATAATAATTATATTTTTAAATATTTTAGTTGCAATAAACCAATTTTTTATTTATACCATATTAAGTTTCAATTTATATATTTTAAATTATATTTTATAAAAATAAATCTAATCTTTTGATCATATTTTATTAGTTTTTAATACAGTTTAAATTTGGATAAGAATTACAACTAATGAGATAAATATAATTAATTTTATAATTAATTTTTTATGTCATTTGGTAACATTAAATTTACACAATATATAAAATAATATTTATATCTTGTGATTTATTCTACTTAGGTATGACAATGGATACCGGTGACCGTGAATACGGATACTAGTCTCCGCTATTCGCTCGATTTAATAAATATAATATTTGTACCCGCTCCTACCCGTCTGAATATCCGCCAAACGGGTATTCTCGAATTTTAAAATATCCACATATATTAAACAGATATCCATGATACTATTATTTACATATTTTTTGAAAAAATTAATATAATTAATTAAATATTTTATTGACAAAAAATATTTTCAATTTAACCCATAATAATAATAATAATCACATTCATTTTATTTCTTTTTTTATCAATTAAATAAATTTAACAAAATAATAATTACATATTCAACTAAATAATTCAAATAATATATAATAATAATAATAATTTTATATGAAATAAATTAATATTTAAATAATTTTACTAATCATTAATGGATACGTATACCGCTGGCGGATATGAGTATCATCAAATTCATATCCGTACTCATACGAAAACAGTAACTAAATATCCGTTTAGTTTACCCATGAATATCCATTAAATCATTCCACCCGTATTTTGACCGATTTTATCCGTGGATATCTATTAATTTTTTTTTTTTTTTTTCATTTCTAATCCCAAATAAGGAATATTTAAACTCAATGACACATTATCATTCTGTCCACAAACATCATTGGAAATGTGGCAGAATAACATCCATTCGTTCTAGGACCAAAATCTAGAATCTCAATTTCTAAATGCTAACCGCCTAACCCCTTCTCAAAGAAAACTCATACACAACTCACCTCATAGAATTTTCGTGATAGCAAATCCTTATGTAACTGTAAAGATTAACTTTGCGAGTCTCTGAAAAAAAATAGCCCTTCAAGATGATTAACCTCAACGATTGATTTGAGATCGAACGGTCAAGATCAATAAATGCGATGACGCAGTTACTGCACCGAATCCAAACCTCTTATCCATTATTATATAAAGGGTTCACAGCCACACCAACAAGTCATCAAAATCTCCTACCTACATCATTCAGCTCTCATCTTATTCATTCTCAATCCTTGATGGGTATGGTATTTGGAAAAATTGGTGTTGAGACACCAAAATATGAAGTAATCAAAACCACACCAGACTATGAGATCAGAAAATACGCACCTTCTGTTGCAGCTGAAGTCACCTATGATCCATCACAGTTCAAAGGCAACAAAGATGGTGGCTTCATGATTCTAGCAAACTACATAGGAGCATTAGGGAACCCTCAGAACACAAAACCCGAGAAAATCGCCATGACTGCACCTGTTATTACAAAGGATTCTGCAGAGAAGATAGCCATGACAGCACCAGTGGTGACAAATGAGAGGAACAAGATGGTGACCATGCAGTTTATTTTGCCAGCTAGTTATGGAAAAGTAGAGGATGCTCCTAAGCCTATTGATGAGAGGGTTGTGATCAGAGAGGAAGGAGAGAGGAAATATGGAGTGGTGAAGTTTGGAGGTGTGGCAAGTGATGAAGTGGTGAAGGAGAAGGTGGAGAAGCTGAAGTTGAGTTTGGAGAAAGATGGTTTTAAGGTTGTTGGGGAGTTCTTGTTGGGGAGGTATAATCCACCTTGGACTATTCCAATGTTTAGGACTAATGAGGTTATGATCCCTGTTGAATGAAACATCATAGATGTAATCATAACATAGGTTTCTGTTTTTTCTGTTGTATTCTGTTACTTCTGTAATGTTGTTTATGTCGAGAACTTTGAGTATTTTGTAGTGATGATATGAAGACTGTTTTCTTAGTTCAATTTTCATACAATAAAATGGCAAATGAATGTTCAATTTTCATAACTCAATCTGCAGAGGTTTTTGATGTATGCAATATGATCACAATTTTTCGCAATATCAACAACGATTGTGATGTGACTGCAGTTTAGTTTATAACAAATGTGAAATACGCCCTCTAGTGGCTTTACCAGGACTAACCAGTAAACGGCTTACAGTTTGAAGCGGACAATAGTGCTACAGTAAAAAATCTCAATATCGTATTCGTTAAGAAGAAAAACAAAAATTGTGTTTTCGCTATGGTCTTTACTTTGAGTATGATGGTGAAGATAATTTCAATACAGATACAATACAACCCCGAACTGATAAATTCTGATAATTATACATACCTCAGTAGAGTTTTCACAGCGTTGTAAACTGTAGCCGAGTCGGAGCATAAAACATAAAATTTACATGTTCACTCGCTATCCAAGTTATCCGGCGATCAGTTTCTTAGTGATAACGAGAATATTGAAAAAAATAAGAGGAAGTCTCATATATTGACAAACGTGAATGAGTCCTATGACTTGTCCTTTAAGAGTATTCCTTTGAGGTCCTGTCATTTCTGCCAATGTCCATCCTCTTCGGGCAAGGAACCGGTCCTCGTTTAAAATTGCCAATGCATTTGCAAAGAGAAGAAACCCTTCTAGCCAAGTCCATAACACAAGCCAGAACCCCATCTTCTGCAAGAAACAAAAAGGGTGTTGTGGATGTTAGTACTCAAACAAAAACTATTAGTGATGATAATTGTATGAGAAGGAGGAAAAGCAAAAGCCTCTTTGAACTTAGAAGGAGAGTTATATCGATGCAACATTCAGTGTTGTCAAACGTGGATCGCATAAAATATCATTTTGTTCAAATTCTACTGCACTTTTATGCTATAATACTTCTATAGCCATTATGTTGTGTAACATTTTACACAAAATTATAAGTTTTTTTTCAACACTACTGTCGAAAAGTTGTAATACTAAACATGATCCTTCCCTCAATAACTTTACATGCTCTCCTCAAAATGAAAGGCATTTCAACTTTTGCTTATCATCACAGCTAGATGAAAACGCGAACTTAAACTAGTAATAAGTAACATTCTACTTTTCGAGACAGAATTAACAGCAGAAATTTTAAAATCACAATAAAATATATCCCACTTTTTAGAAAAATAAAGCACATGAATTCTTAGCCACAATGACGCAACATACTCCATTTCCATGAAACAAAACCACCTTAAACAAGTTGCATGACACTTCTGATTAGGAATAACATCTAGCAAAATAAGAAGAAAGGTAATAAGGGGGTCTCAGTAAGTTCAGATTAACTTCAATCTTAGTAAAAAGCTGCAGATTTATATCGAAGTTTCTCAATAAAATCACTGATCCTAAATCCAACTATACAAGCAAAAAAAAAAATATCATTTCACATGACAGTGTTGTCAACCACAGATTGCAGAAAGTAGCAATTCATTCAAATCTTGCTGCACATCAAAGCTATAGAACCACTAAAACCTATTTAACAATACTCTGTACTCAACAGTATATCTTCGAACAATAGCGGTTTGTTCCAATTCCACTACGGTATAGCGAATTAGCACTATATCCACCTCTAATACTAACAAATTCCTTCTACCCCTAACAAATTAACCACTAGCCACTACTATTTACCTATCAATTTTTCATTGTAACAATGAATAACAGTCTACAAAATTTCAACTTGTAGAATCATGCAAGACAGATCAAAGAACAAACATCTCAAACCAATCAATCCATTAAATGAAAAATTTTAACTTCAAACACACACCAATACAGTTAGTTTTTTCCCAACAAGTCTTCAAAAAACAGTGAATTACAACATTCTAAGATTACTTCAAACAAGAACACCAATATAAAACAAACCAAAATCACATGCACAAAAAACATTGCAATTTTACACAGAATACATGGAAAAAAATGACAAAAGAATGAGTCAACGAGTTGCAAACTTGATATGCTACTTTACATTACATTGAATTTCTTGCGAATTTCTCTAAGTTAATCAAATGAAGAAGTTATAAATAATTGATTGAATAAAAATAATGAATAATTGGAGAAAAAAAGTGATGAGTTTTTACCTGTTAGAAAAAAAGGAGCAACCTAGGAGGTTTTGAATGTGAAAGTGAAATTAAGAAACCCGCTCTTATAAGGAAGGAATTTCCGAAGGATGATATCTAACGGCTCAAAATGCGCTTGCCAACGCATCTGCGTGAGTATAGCCGTTGGATTGAAGTCTACCAGGACACTGATGAAGCATAACTTAGTTTTTTTTTTGTAAATATGGATTCAGTCAGGCATATATGAATGATATGTATCACATTAATTTTTTTTTTATTTTAGTTCATGAAAGTTACTAGATTTTTATTGGTATTCATTCTTTTCTTTTTTTATATGCAGCTAATGTTTTCTATGTATAAAAGCATAATAATTTATGACATTGTTTTGCAATCTAAATTATTTTTTATATGACTTTTTCCTTTTTCCTATTATAACATAAATAAAAAATGTCCATAATTTTTTAAACAGATTGTTTGTATGTCTTTTTCTGTTCAGAATTAGAAATGATTAGTGAAATTGTGAGGTAATATTTGTTGCAGCAGACTTGTGTTTCCAATGCGGTGGAAAGGGGATTGGCTTGCAATGCATTTCAACGCTCAAGTCAGTGAGAAAATAAGGAATAATGTGAGAGGGAGAGTGAATTTGAATTACATGTGAATGACGTGTTTTCTCTCTTATATAGTGGGAGTGGTTTAAACTGTTTGCGAGAAGTTTGGCGTCTTGTATGAACAACCGTCTAATTGATTTGAAGAGTAGGTGATTTCTCTACTTTATGCGAGAATGGGGAACACTTGTTCTTCGAGTTTGCTTCCTTCATATTTCCTATGAGCCTCTCGTCTTGACCTTATTAGTAGCAGCCTAAAACATATTTTCTCAAGCCCTTGTCTTTTGTTTTGCAATAGGAGAGTTTGATGTATACGCCCTAGTTTAGATGTTTGGCTTAAGAAGACAAAGAGCCTTGATGGAACATCATTATAATTGGGAACAACAGACGCATTAAATGTCTTTTTTGTAATATGTAATGTTTTGTATGGAATCTTTGACGTGTGTCCCTATGTTATTGAGAAATGATGCTTCCATTTCCTCAAGGTACTAGAGTCCTTTAAACAATCGTCGGTGAAATCTCAATCGCTGGTAGTGCGTCTCGCATTTCTCAACGTAGTGGTTCATATAGTCCCATGTGGCAGAGGCACGCATAAAAGAGTCCTTGAAGCATAATTTTCTTGAAGCATTGCATTTCTCCATCCAACGCATCAATCACCGTCTGATTCAATTCGACTGTCCCCGTAGCACGTTGCATAATGGGTTAAAGCACGTCATTTCAGGTATTCAAATTCATTCTCACTCACACATTACTTATGATTTATTTCATTAACTTTGGCGTTAGAGTGCTAACCTTGTAGGTCATCTCATTCTCCACTGCATCAGAAACTCAGAACTTTGCATCTTGATTTTTTATCAATTCTAGTTCCACTGCGGAACAACAAAAAATATTTACATATTTCATAGAATAAATATAAATTTCAAAATAAAATTATATATAATATTAAAAGAGAAAATGGGTGATGCACTGACAGTGTAAAAAAGTTTTACACTGTCAACCAATCACGACCATGAATCCGGACAAGTCAGACTGTAATTTTAAAACAACTTATATGACATGGCAAAACGATTTGTTTCTATTGGATGACAGTGTAAAACTTTTTTACATTGTCAGTGCACTACCTTTAACCTCATTAAAATCGATCACTATTATCAAATTGAAATATAATAGTATTTTAAATATAAATAGTTTTATCATTATGGTTTATAAAAGATACAGAACGTAAAATAAATTTGTTATAAAATAGAATGAATTCTCTAATGACATGTTAATAAATAAAATAAAATATACTACTTGAGTATCACAGAATAAATTTCCAAAATTTGAAAGAATAATTTAAAAATGAATAGATCAATGTGGTTCCCATTAATATTTAATTTGAATAGAAAAATATTTTAAACATTTTCTATTACTCCCTCCGTCTCATAATAAGTGTCCCATTTGGTCTATGCGCGGTTCTTAAGAAAATGATTAGATGTAGATAAAATTATATGTTTGTACAAAAATGCCCTTATAAATAACTTTTCAGCTTTTTTTAGTTTTTTTAATATAATTACCATTGAGCCACTAAAAGGCAACTATGATCATAATTATACCATTTGGTACCGTTTGAGTATAGCAAAAGCTTTTGTATACCAACCAATCAGTATACATGCAGTAAAAAAATTTAATCAATCACTATAGAAATCAATCAATTAATGTGTGTACATGAAGTAAAGAAATCACTAATTTTTTCACTCTCACTTTCCAAATTCTCCCGCCACTGAATATAATTTCCCACTTTCTTTTACCAAATCACTAAATTTTCCCACCAAAGCTTTTGTATATATAGAGCATTATTAAGACTATTTTTTTATTTTTAGAATGGAGTTTAATTTAGGGATACCTGATCTTAATATTGATATTTCAAATGTTGAATTTGCACAAATTCAAATTCCAGATCTAAATATTAATCCAAATGATGCATCAAATAACCTTTCTTTTTTTTATATCTTAGTTTATTTATTGTAAATTTATAATTTTTTTTTAAATTTATACAACAAGTATTAGAAATTTATGTTGCAAGTATATTCAAGAAATAATTTAAAAAAAAAATCATGAGAGAGAATGTGACTAAAAGTTAGAGAGAGAGAGAGAGTATTAAGTTAGGAGTAGCATGTGTTGTCAAAACATTTGGAGTGTAAATATAAATAAGGGTAGTATTGGAAAAAAGTACTTAAATACTACATTGGGATTCTAAAGGGACAATTATTTTGAGACATGAAAAAAGTGGAAATGGGACACTTATTATGAGACGGAGGGAGTAATTAAATAAATATTACCTCTAACTTTATTTAGAAAAAACATTAAAACTCATTAGTATAATTATTTTTCTTTAAAAAGTTACAAAATTATCTTAAACTCAAACTTTAAGAGTATGCCAAAAGTGGTATTGGTATGGTATTATAATTGTTTGTAGTTAAATGAATAGATTAAAAAGCAGTTACTTATGAATTAGTATTTACACGTTTACGCAGCAATTAACAAAGCACCAGAGGAATAGTACCCTGCCACGATACAGACCCGGGAACGATTCCCGGCTGGTGCAAATAATTTGAGCGGTGATGAGTCTTGTGTCAATTGTGGTTAGGGGTGCTCAAAACCAAACCAACCCAATAGAAAACTGCAAACCAACCCAAACCAAACCGAAACCGCAAAAAACCGCATTTGGTTCGGATTAGTTTGGGTCATTTTTTAACAAAACCGCACGGTTCGGTTCGGTTTGCAGTTTGTATTTTGTAAACCGAACCAAACCGAATCAAACCGCATTATGTTACAACCTAAATTTTACTTAACTCACATCCAACCCAAAATTAAACCTATTATACATTAGCCTTATGAATACAAACAATTTTCTCATCCTTACACATATAATTGCAGTCCCGATCTTCTCAAATCTCTAATAACATTATTTCACCTTCTTTGCCACATACATCTTCCCTCTTCTTCTATAATTTTTACTCTCCTATATTCTTTCTTTTTCACCTTCTCATTTTTATGTAAATGTTCTATATTTCAGTTTCATTTTTATCGCACATCTTCTTCTCTAATCTCTCAACACTTTTTCTTTTTCACCTTCACTAATCTTTCGTCTCTTCTATTTTTTTGTTTCATTATAATAACTTTACATTGTTTTATGCTATTATTTTATGTTTAATATTTCACTTTTGTCTAATTTAATTTTTACATATTACTTGGAAAATTGTTGTCAAAATATGACGAGTTTTGTTGTTATTTGTTAGTATGAATGTCTAAATATAAAATTATGTTGTCATATATATGTGTATGTATGGCTCAACAAAATATTTGTAAAAAACCGAACCAACCGAACCGAACCAAACCGTATTAGTTTGGTTTGGTTTGGTTCGGATTTTTTTTAAAAGTCAACCGAACCAAACCAAACCACACTATTTTTTCTCTTGCGGTTCGGATGATTTTTTTCGTCAAAACCGCCCAAAGCGCACCGCGAGCACCCCTAATTGTGGTGATGGGTTTCATCACTATCGTCTACTTCGGTTGCGAAAAACGGCACATCTGAGCTCAATTATTTAAATAATCTTTATTATCAAATAATTTTGCGTTTTATTTTTAGCAATCATCATTGGCACCACCAACAGCAAATAGCCCCACACAATAATACGTAGAGTATGTTTTTATTAACGTTATTTATTTTCACATGTTATACCATTATAATATATTATTTTAAGCTGAAAAATTCATTTTAAATATTCCATTTTATGAGAATTTCTCACTATATCCTATGGATCTCTCACACTTCTAAATTGGTAAAAATGTCCTCCAGCTTCCATAGATTCATGGAAGTATTTTTTTTGTTAAGTTTTGTTCCATATATGCACATACGGAAGTTTCCGTAGATGCATCTGCGGAAGCATTTTGACGTTAAATTGGCGTCAGACCCTTCCCCTCCCTTATTATTCACTTTTCATCTTCTTCAACTCATACTCTCTCAACACCAAAAATCAAATTTCCCCAATAGTGCATTTCTTTCTCCGGAGTTCGGCCGACATTGTCAACTATCAACACATTTCATCAAGTTCAAAACTCTGTTTAATCGGTAAGTTATCGACTTTTCGAGTTATTTTAGAGTATTTGTATAATCGAGTTAGAATTCAATATTTAGGTGTAGAAATGGTTGGATAGTTATAGAAATATAGTTTAGAGACTGTAATACGGTGAACTGACTTTTTATCGATCGGAATGTCGCGGTTAAGCATGAGTCGCCACCGACTTTTATTTTATCCAAACAAATTCAGAAAGGCAAAAAGAAACAGAAAAAACCTTTTAAAGAAATCTGAGTTCGGGGGGTAATTTATGCAAAGGGAAGGTGTAAGGCACCCTTTGCAACCATGGTTTTCCATGGGCTCTTAATTGCTTTGCTCGCTCGTTTTCAGAAAATGTAGATGAAAGAGGAAAAAATGGACTTTAGCTCGTAAAATGAGCGTAGCCAGTTTTTGAAGAATTTCGAGAAAAAATATAGAAAATAGAGCATGGCAAGGCAATTAGGAGCAATTACCTTAAACTCAGATGATAGGTCTCTTTTTAGCCTTTCAGAATGAAAGGGTCAATCCTTGCCATAAGAGGGCAGGAAGCCTTTCGTTTGGAGGTTGAAGGGTCGTCGAGATATCATTCGCCCAAAGACTGACCCATGCCATAGAGAGGCAGGTAGTCTAAAGGGAATGATCAGAATAGCCTTTGTTTGTAGGAAACCAGAAGATACCTCAGCCTTTTCCGTAGGCAACTTTCGAGGGTCGAGGTCATGTTAGTGTATCGAAGGCAGCATCATTAGGGACCATGACCTTTAATCGAGGCAACATGGCTGAGGTATCCTCGTATTCGAGGGACTGGCTATTCTGCAAAAATACAAGGCAACAAGGCAACAGGAAACAAGGCAACAGAGAGGTTACCCAAAAGTGTGCGTGTGTGCACCAATCATGTGATTATATTCAAATATATTATCTTGTAAATTTAGTGATTCTATGTTCAATTCAAAGGTTGCACTCCCTAGGATTACTAACCACGCATTTAAATAATATAATCAAAACAGATATGGGGGAGGGAAATTGTAACCAGCGGATCCCTTAATAGGGTTTGACACAAGTAATAATAAAAGACAAGCAAATATCAGGGTTAGAGTTTAGGGTTACCGATACTCGTGGCTTTGGCAATTTGACAAACCCTAGAAAAGGCAAACAAAATAGGGTGAGTGCATTTATCGGTTCGAAAGCGAACACGGTTAACCCTAAAAATAAGGATATAATGTATTTAAAATAAAATAAACAAAAGTACTTAGCTTGATTTGATCTGATATGGTTAGCGGGAAGCCCTCGGGGTTAACCCTGAAAAATGGCAAAGCAAGAAGTATGAAGGCAAGACAAACCCTGATTTTAAAAGGAAACAAAATAGACTTTTAATTTTAATAAATAAGGTACTTAGCTTTGAGTCTTGATCGGGCGCGTTGTCGGAAGGATCCTGGGGTAGCTGATTCGGCATGGTGGAGGTCTATGAGATCCATTGAAGGAGATTGAGGATGAATTCGCAAATATCCCGAGAATAGATAAACAGCTCGAATGTACCTCGCAATAAACAAGAAAAATGGTAGACACTGATATATGTATAATGACGCGATGAAAAAAAACTAACGATTATTGATTAAAATTAACTAAGAAAAACATTACACTAAGCATGTTAAATCTAAAAAATAATGGCTAATTAAAATATATATTTTTTAATATAGAAAATAAAATTCAATTTACTAACATATTGATTTTCATTTCTTAAACATGTATTAATAGTCTAAATTTATAAAAATTAAAACCTAATATAAATATTTGACTTTTTCATTACTTACATTAGCTCCACTAAAATGGCGACACATGGTAAGTAGTAAAATTGATTTTTAAAAAAAATAAAAAGGTAAATAGATAAAAGAAACACTAATAGCATCAGACCAATACGTTAGCAACTCACCACTCTTTCTTCATATATATTTCTTTAACCAATAACAGACCAATTAGGTGGAGACAAGTGTCAAGGGATTAATTAGTAAAAATAAAAACAAAATAAAAACCAAAAAGATGTATAAAGTATAAACAAATGGAAATGATAACAACAGATCTACTCACCCAATGCTCTCTTCATCGTTTTTTCTTCTTCTTACTGTAACAAGAAAATCAAGTATGGAAACCAAATAACTATGAAGATTAAAGATTCATGGAATACCTCGTCGAGGGAAGACTCGTCGGCGATAAGCGGCGGAAGAAAGCGCTTTCGTGCCTGTGCGTGTCGATGCTTACGGTGGCTCGTGAATCCGCCGGCGTTTGGTGCAGCCACGGTTGACGATGGTCGACGGTTGTTGTGGAGGTGCGGTCGGAACCGTCGGAGCTTTGTGTCCGGCGTGACGAGCGGCTGTGCGCGGAGGATGATTGAGCTTGACGTTGGCCATGTGTGGTGATTCCAGATCGGTGGTGCTTTTGACTTCCACTTCTGAGTTTCTCTCTTCGATTCTTCTTTCTCCAACCTGTAATAAACAACAACAAAGATGCCAATAACAACAAGAATAATGCCATTCTCAGTTCTGTTTCTCTGTTTTAATTTGTCAAGCTTGACTATTGGTGATGTTGTAATGAATTTGGTATAGTTATTTACGTGAGCGGTTAGAATAGGGTTAGGGAATCCCCCCCGAATGAAAGTTTTGTAGTATATATAACAAAATATTAGGTTAAAAATGCATGGACTAAAATTAATTAAAACAAATCAAAAGCCCAAAATTATTTGATTAGAGGCTTATGACTATATTTAATCAATTTAAAATAAGTGTAAACTCATTTTTTCAAATCTTATTTTTATGATTTTTTTGCCTATTTTTTGAATATAAAGTGAATAAAGTGGAAAAAATAACTTTAAATATACAAAAATAATATTTAAATATTAAAAAACAATTTTTTTTGAATAAAAGGTTAGAAATAAATTCAAGAAGGAAAAATGTTAGCAGTGAGATTCAACACGGGCCCTCGCGCTATTGTAGCTTTTACGCTCAAGTTCTTACCCACTGTACCAATCCATTAATTCGAAATAAAGTGGTGTTTGTAAATATATGAGGGCAAATTTTGGGGTATGACAGCTGCCCCTGTTCAATCTTCTTAAAACTGAAGATGTAGAGTGGTTTGTGCGTCAGTCGGAGTCTGAAGGTAGAAGAGGATTGAACACTAGAATACCCAGAAATTTGCCCTTTGCTGAAGTAGGGACCTTTTGTCAGGGATGGGCTTGAAGATGTCATCCAGTAAATCATGCATTAGATTATGTTTGGAGTGTTTGAGTGTTGTTTGAGTGTTGATCGTTACGGAACCGCCCGAGGTTACCGCTTTTAGATTTTGAAAAGTTGATTGTTTAAGGGATCGTCTGAGGTATCGACTTAAATCTGAAGGTGGATCATTAAGGAACCGTCCAATGTATCAACTTAGATCTGAAGGTAGGTTGTTAAGGAACCGTCCAAGGTATCGACTTAACTTTGAAGGTGGATCATTAAGGAACCGTCCAAGGTATCGACTTAAATCCAAAGGTAGATCATTAAGGAACCGTCCAAGGTATCGACTTAGATCTGAAGGTAGGTTGTTAAGGAACCGTCCAAGGTATCGACTTAACTTTGAAGGTGGATCATTAAGGAACCGTCCAAGGTATCGACTTAAATCCAAAGGTAGATTGTTAAGGAACCGTCCAAGGTATCGACTTAACTCTGAAGGTGGATCATTAAGGAACCGTCCAAGGTATCGACTTAACTCCAAAAGGTAGATCATTAAGGAACCGTCCGAGGTATCGACTTAGATCTAAAGGTAGATTGTTAAGGAGCCGTCCAAGGCATCGACTTAACTCTGAAGGTGGATCATTAAGGAACCGTCCAGGGTATCGACTTAACTCCAAAGGTAGATCATTAAGGAACCGTTCAAGGTATCGACTTAGATCTGAAGGTAGATAATGTTTATTTGACTGCAGCAGTAACCTGAAAAAGGTAAAGTTAATTTTTTACGCCATGTCATGATGCATGTAATGCGTTTATGTAATGGGATTCTCAAAATAAATGAGAACCTCGCATGTTCTGTATGCACTTGTCGCGATGCTTTATGTATTATGTATGAACGTGTATGCAATTGTATGAATATGCTTATGACATGTGATATGTGAATATGATTTATGTTGTCTTGATTGAGAAAATAAATCTCTGTATCCTTGTGATTTTATTGTCCGATCTTGTCTCGAAGATGCTCAGCTGGGGATTTATGGTTTCAGCTTGGGGATGATTAGTAGTTTGATGTACCCTGATTTAGAGATAAACCATGTTGGAGAAGAGCAACATGTTGGATGATCGGTAGTGTTGAAGATATAGGCTCTGTTGGGGATCCGTATATGTGTGAGAACTTTTGAAGATATCTTCTTAATGATTACTTTGTGGGGATATGATCTTATGAACCTGGCTCTGTGGGGAGATGCGGGTGTCTTGAAAGTTGCCCCCAGTATCATAGTAACTTACTACCTGATTCAGGACACGCCACTGCGTATTGATCAAGATGTTGGACTGGACTTGCATAGATTTGCCCCAGTTAGCAGGAACTTTGGAAAGATTCGCCTTGCGAGGACTTTATGAGATGTATACTATGGGCGACATGCCCCTAGTAATCGTATGATGCCCCTGACTGATCGGGAAGTAGCTTCAGGCCCACTTGGGTGTATGCCCTTGATTGTTTAGCATTTGAGAGATTCTTCGATTCTTGACTTGATTGCCCTAGATTGATTGGGCAAAACGTGTCATGCCCCTTGTATACGTAAGAGATATTGCTTCTCGGAGTAATCTTGTCTGTCGGGATAACTTTCAGTCATTAGTTGTACCTTGTGCAAGTTCTTTCTGATGCTAACATTTGAAATTATGTAGCAGAATTTGTTTAATAATGAATTCATGAGATGCAATGCATACGTTTGTCTTGAGTTTTTGAAAAACCTTTAAAACAGGAAATGTAAAAGCGTAATACTTGTGAAAACATGATATTTGTAACAACGTGATGTTTGTGAAAACGTGATATCAACTCGGCATTTGTGGTAAACCTCAAGGAGTCGGGATACCCTTTTGGTGACAGTATGCTTTCGAACTAACCACGCTTCAATTAGGACTTCCAAGGGTTGTAACGTGGCTTGGTTCACGGTTTAAGAAACAAAGGATAAAGGCTCAAAATTTGATTGTACCCACCCCTCTTCGTGATGATCTCCAATCCTAAGCTCAGTTGATTCGACTTATGCATTCAGGTTCCAAGAGACTTTTGGATTTGCACCTTTGATAATGATGAAGGTTCACAAGCAAAGATAACTTTTGAGATGATAGTCACTTCTTCCTTTTGGTAGTCACAGCATTGTATTCAGGAATTTATTGACTTCTTTTTTCCATTTTTTTGATATCCCTAACTTTTGCCTGAACTGTTTTTTGAGCTTACAGTCAGCGGGATGCCTTGATTTTTGCCTAAGTCTCCTTTTTGACTTTTGACTTAGCAGGCTTTTCTCTGTATATATGTTTTTTCATTCATTTTTCTTTTTTTTTTGAAAGATATTGACTGCCTTGCTTGATGATTGATGAAATATCGTTGGCCTTTGATTGACATCTCCAACACCTTTTTTTTTGATGTGTGCAGACGAACGCTTGTGATTGAAACCTTTGTTGAAAGGTGTTTTGAATGATTCTCTTAGAATAGAATGCACAGCTAAATTAACTGAGAACTACCCTGCCCCAGGTTATGATCAAGGGTTTTCAATTAGTACACGAAAGAACTTCCACTTCTTAGGCTCAAAGGGGTTAACGAGGGATTATCATCCTTATATCTCCACTGTTTAGGAATTGGAACAATGCCTGTACATCGTCAACATAGTCCGTTCAAAAACATATTGTATGAGGTTGCGGTATCGTTTTCGTCATCCTCCCTCAAAAGGTATACAGCTTTAGCAGGAGTTGAGTATCATAAAACATATGCGAAGTAAAGATGCAGTTTAGATGAGTGATAGCGAAATAATTTATTCAAGACAAACATATGCAATGCACTGATGATGATTATTAAAACAGATAATGTCTATCATAAGTCGAATGTTTAAACAAACAGAAAAGAAACTTGCAAATGAAAGTAGATCTAATGATCCAAAAGTTCGTCCGTCGAAACGTCAATCAATCATGTCATGACCAGGCTCAGGAGCGGTGATCACCATAGGGGTTTTAGGAGGGTTGGATTCGATTTCTCCGTCATTGATCAGATCTTGAATCTTATTCTTTATTGTCCAGCAATGGTTTGTGTAATGTCCAAGACTGTTGGAATGGTACGCGCGCCTCGCATTGAGTTCATAGCCAGGAGTGGAGGTGTTAGAATTCTTAGGAGCATCCTTCAGAGTAATCAATTTGATCTTCAACAGATGTTGTAATGCTTGAGCCGAAGACATATTGATTTTGGTGAATTGACGCTTAGGTGCATCTGGCTTGCGTCGTTGTTGTGGAACTGGTGTTGAGATTCAGAGTATCCGGAGTTCGAGCTTCCGGAATATGTATCTGATAAGAATGTTTCAGAATGTCCAGGGTTCGAGCTTCCGGAATGTATATCTGATTGGAATGTTTCAAAAGTCTGGGGGTCAAGCTTCCAAAATGTTCATCTGATTGGAACTTTCAGAATGTCCGGGGTTCGAGCTTCCGGAATGTATATCTGATTGGAATGTTTCAGAAGTCTAGGGGTCAAGCTTCCAGAATGTTCATCTGATTAGGATTGATTTGTTGATGGTATTTTTCTGACCAGTTGGTCGACCTGAAAGGAAAAGTTAGTTTTATGTGATGTTATGAATGCAAATGCAATATTTTCAAGGATCTTTAGGAATTTAGCTAGCAACATTAGAAAATGGTTTGGTCGCGTCTTTGTCTGAAGAATTCTGACTTTTGTCTTTGAATGTCTTTCTTTGAGAATCAAGCTCACCATATCCAGTGGGTCATAGCCTCCGATTCGGGATACTTCTAAATTTGAAGGTACGTGGCTAGAGGAAAATAAATCCTCTTGCCCCTTGCTAAGTACTGAGTCTTTGAATTGGGAGGTGTGTGGCCAGAAGAAAATAAATCCTCTTGCCCCTAGATAGGAATTCAGTCCTTGATAAGAGCACCTGAAATTGTGCGCCCTAAATTCCTAAGATCCTTGAAAGGGTTAGTTAATCGTGTTATGCTTATGATGTCATGATGTCATGATGTTATGCGAATAAAGTTAGTTAGGCATAGTGTGAGATTGTAAGGACAAACAAGTCCTTTTAACAAAACCTGCAAGGAAACGATAGTTAGTAACAAACACAATCAAGTCACACAAGTCACACAATGTTTTGCTTAAGGCTTGCATGGAGTCTGATCAGGCGTCCTTCCCAAGGGTATTTCTATGGATAAGGAGATTTCAGCAACGGGTTCTACCAAGTGACTCAGAATTGTCAGCCCCCTCTAAAGCACCCTCGAACATGGTACATGCATACCACGCAATGATACTTTAGGAAGAAACCTATCTGAGTTGTAGTATCGGGTGGCGACCATAACTTGGCATGCACCAAGAATAGCCCTCCCACTACGTTCCTAAAAGTCAGGATGGGTTAAAGGTGACTAAAGGTCCTTGAGCTCCGACGCACCCAAAGATACATGCATAAACCTCTCTTATGCAAAAGAGGTACACAATAACCAGTGGAGGCCTAACTCAAGCGCGAACTTCATTTTGACCAACCCCAAGCATGCACAAGGGGGGTCTCCATGACTATGCCGCTCCTAAACTTAGGTGTTCTTGAATCCGGGAATAGGATTCGTCCTTCAATTTTCCCAAAACGCCCCTGAAAAATAAACAAACAAAGCAAACAATAGAATACAATTAAGTGAGTCCTAAGCTTTTAAGGTAACCCCTCTTTTAATCGATCATCCCCAGCAGAGTCGCCAGTTCTGTAATACGGTGAACTGACTTTTTATCGATCGGAATGTCGCGGTTAAGCATGAGTCGCCACCGACTTTTATTTTATCCAAACAAATTCAGAAAGGCAAAAAGAAACAGAAAAAACCTTTTAAAGAAATCTGAGTTCGGGGGGTAATTTATGCAAAGGGAAGGTGTAAGGCACCCTTTGCATCCATGGTTTTCCATGGGCTCTTAATTGCTTTGCTCGCTCGTTTTCAGAAAATGTAGATGAAAGAGGAAAAAATGGACTTTAGCTCGTAAAATGAGCGTAGCCAGTTTTTGAAGAATTTCGAGAAAAAATATAGAAAATAGAGCATGGCAAGGCAATTAGGGGCAATTACCTTAAACTCAGATGATAGGTCTCTTTTTAGCCTTTCAGAATGAAAGGGTCAATCCTTGCCATAAGAGGGCAGGAAGCCTTTCGTTTGGAGGTTGAAGGGTCGTCGAGATATCATTCGCCCAAAGACTGACCCATGCCATAGAGAGGCAGGTAGTCTAAAGGGAATGATCAGAATAGCCTTTGTTTGTAGGCAACCAGAAGATACCTCAGCCTTTTCCGTAGGCAACTTTCGAGGGTCGAGGTCATGTTAGTGTATCGAAGGCAGCATCATTAGGGACCATGACCTTTAATCGAGGCAACATGGCTGAGGTATCCTCGTATTCGAGGGACTGACTATTCTGCAAAAATACAAGGCAACAAGGCAACAGGCAACAGGCAACAAGGCAACAGAGAGGTTACCCAAAAGTGTGCGTGTGTGCACCAATCATGTGATTATATTCAAATATATTATCTTGTAAATTTAGTGATTCTATGTTCAATTCAAAGGTTGCACTCCCTAGGATTACTAACCACGCATTTAAATAATATAATCAAAACAGATATGGGGGAGGGAAATTGTAACCAGCGGATCCCTTAATAGGGTTTGACACAAGTAATAATAAAAGACAAGCAAATATCAGGGTTAGAGTTTAGGGTTACCGATACTCGTGGCTTTGGCAATTTGACAAACCCTAGAAAAGGCAAACAAAATAGGGTGAGTGCATTTATCGGTTCGAAAGCGAACACGGTTAACCCTAAAAATAAGGATATAATGTATTTAAAATAAAATAAACAAAAGTACTTAGCTTGATTTGATCTGATATGGTTAGCGGGAAGCCCTCGGGGTTAACCCTGAAAAATGGCAAAGCAAGAAGTATGAAGGCAAGACAAACCCTGATTTTAAAAGGAAACAAAATAGACTTTTAATTTTAATAAATAAGGTACTTAGCTTTGAGTCTTGATCGGGCACGTTGTCGGAAGGATCCTGGGGTAGCTGATTCGGCATGGTGGAGGTCTATGAGATCCATTGAAGGAGATTGAGGATGAATTCGCAAATATCCCGAGAATAGATAAACAGCTCGAATGTACCTCGCAATAAACAAGAAAAATGGTAGACACTGATATATGTATAATGACGCGATGAAAAAAAACTAACGATTATTGATTAAAATTAACTAAGAAAAACATTACACTAAGCATGTTAAATCTAAAAAATAATGGCTAATCAAAATATATATTTTTTAATATAGAAAATAAAATTCAATTTACTAACATATTGATTTTCATTTCTTAAACATGTATTAATAGTCTAAATTTATAAAAATTAAAACCTAATATAAATATTTGACTTTTTCATTACTTACATTAGCTCCACTAAAATGGCGACACATGGTAAGTAGTAAAATTGATTTTTTAAAAAAATAAAAAGGTAAATAGATAAAAGAAACACTAATAGCATCAGACCAATACGTTAGTGTTGCACCCCAAAATTTGCCCATCTATCTTATCTCTAACTGGCTTGACCTTCGCGTTCATATGCATACATTCATTAGGTCATTCAATGCATCATATTTCATTAATCAGTAAGACTTGGTATGGGATCAAGGATCTTGGATAGTGGGCTTCCTAATTCACTCGAGCTTGATTCATCTGGGACTGTCTACGAGCTTAGATCAAGAGGGTTATGGTCTTAGCTTATGGTTATCGTGGACTGCTTTCTCACTCTGTGTGCAAAATTATTCCCCCGTCATAGATCGAGGTTTAATTCTCTAAATAATGGGCGATCATTTGGCTTATTTGACTTCATCTTTAGGTTAAGGCCTTGTCATATGAATTGGTGGTCAAGTGCTTTCACATTTTATGGATCCTTGAGTTTATTCATCTCTTACGAGAGAGTTTCATTCAGTTGCATGTGATAGTACTATTCGTTCAAAGGGCTTTTGGTGTTTATAATTCAATTGGGTCTTAATAATTGGCTTTTAATCAAAAGATTAGGATTTCTATGGATGATTGCTTGGAAAAGAATTTATGGTGGTACAATTTATCTTGACATCAAAAAGCCAACTTGATTGCGAACAATTTTGTTCGAAGAGTACAAGAGCTTCATTTATGATACTTCAAATACAAGATGGAGTGAAAAGAATATAATTCAAATTTATTTGAATTTGTCACATTCAAATCAAAATTCAACATTCCATTATTCAAAGGTCTTCATTTATACAAATGTGATTCAAGAAAATTCTATCAAACTCCTTTCCATCCCATGTCAAATTTCATTCAAGATCCATACAAAAAGATCATTCAAAAAGAGCATTCAAGTCTCTACTACAAGGATTATACATATTTCCATCAAGAAACACTATAAAAAAATCAGTGACTTTGCTAATCTATGAGACTCCAAGCATATTCATCATGGCCTTCATATTGTCTCGAATTTGTTACGCCATCCGAGCCCAAAGCGAACAGGGAGTTTGCGTTCTTTGCACCGATCAGCTTCGATCCCCAACTGTCAAAACAGATCCAACCTTACACCATGTGACTTTTGGCCCATGCTCAATCCTGCATAAAGACAAAACTTCAGCAGCTCATGTGGAGGTCAAGCATCCTGCAACAATAACAAACAAATTCACCAGCACAAATAAAGAAGAACCAAATCCATTCAGCATACAGAAAATCATTTAGATTCAAGCATCCAGTTCAGCCATGTCGCATTCAACAAAAACCGTGACATAGAGATAAACCAATTTCAAGTAGGGTCCCTGCCTTGCACTCCAACTAACTTCCAAACAGAGGATAACACTTTCCAACAAATAACTAACCTCCAACTGCATATAACATAATTGCTAACCAGTCCTAACTGTCTCTAACCAACTTCAAACCCAATCTAACTAACATATCATTTTGTAACTAACCTTCATAACTACCTTAACCTTCTAACAGTCCCCAATTAACAGAAAGATAACTACCAAAAATCAGTTACAACCTTCCTAACAGAATTCTAACTGAATCAAAACAGAAATATCAAAGGAGAGCTAACCTTAGACACCTCTATATAACACCATCTTCATCATTCTTCAGGGGCTTCACTCACTTCTCCACAGACCATCTTCAATCTCGTTTTTTCCTCTTCATCTTCACTTCTTCACTTCCATTCACCACTTGATCACATTCTTCACTCATCATCATTCAACTTCCATCACCATCTTCATACACACCATTCACACTCTCTGAATTCAGAATCTTCACTCTTCATTCATCAATCACCAATTCTCAAAACTTCAATCATCTTCAACTCCCTCTGCGATCTTCACACTCTTCACCCTCCAACCATAGCCACAATACCAGAAACGAATCTCCAATCACCATAAATTATCTTCACCTCATCCTCTGCAAACAACGTTATTCACCGATTCAGAAACAGGAAACAGAAAAAAGAGAGAAGAGAAAGATTCATAATATGGATCTAGCAGAAAAACTCACCTTCAAAACTGAAGATTCGTATACAATCAACACCATCTTCAATCTTGAACACTCAACGACGTTTCATCACCATCATCATCAATCTTTGTTCGATGAGAGCTTGATTCAGAGTGATACGATGCGAGAACCGAGAGTATCGGAGGGAGAGGAGATTGAATCGGATATGGAAGAAACCGATGGGGAAATGCATCTGAGAGATCGAATCGGAGATGAGATATGAGACGAAATTGGAGAGGCGAGAGATAGGCACGTGTTGGTTGGTTCACGGAAGCATTGCTGGGGAAGAGGGATTAACCGTCGCCGTCGCAAAGAGGGCGGAGGCTTGCCAGAGATGGAGAATTTGCACGCCGCTATCGTTCGCATAAAGAAGGAGAATGTCAAAGGTCACAAATGATTTAACCCTAGCCCCTTTTGATTATTAGTGTATTATTTTGTTAAAGTCTGATTCATTTAGTTTGATTAGAGATTAATTTCTTATTAGTCTGATTATTTGATTTCGATTAGGGATTAATCTACAATAATGTCAATAATCAAATCTGAATAAAATGGAAATTGGATCAAGCAAAACACACATCATGGGCCTGTCACGAAAATGCTTCTCACACCCCAATTTTGAAGCCCATGCGCCATGTGTAGATAGATATAGTTCAAGTCTTTTTACTTTCACACCCCCAGTTCTAGGCAGACTTAGACTTTATTTTAATTCTATTTTCCCTTTACCTTTTGATTCATGAACCAGTTTTAATTGAAAAAAAAATAAATAAAAATATGTTTTAAATAGAATAATGTGTGTAGAAATTTTTAGTATTTTTTGTAGATTTTTAGAAATTGTTTTTCTATGTTTAATAAATCCTTTCTTTCAACATGTTCAATTTCTTTTTAAGTTTGATAGGTTTTGCAAACTAATTTTGTTTAATACCTTAGGATCAAAGTTTGATTGCCATTTTTTGTGTGACATCAGTAGACTCATATACCATATTGTGTGGAAAAAATAAAAGTTTAATTCTATGTTTTGGTTAGGTTTTCGTTAGATTTTCTATACCCGATTTATGTACGTACCTAAACGGATAGCCATGTGCATTTGACCTATAATTTGCTTTGCATTTATGCAATTGACTTAGTTTCTTTTTGTACATGTAACTAGAGATGTGTAGAGGTCCTAAGACCTGGAATTAAAAATTTTAAAACATGTTTTCTTCTATTTTACTTGAATCTTCCTTTCTTACTTGTAAATAACTTACCTTTGGTTAACGATTGCACCATAACTTGTCCGAATGACCTATAATTTTGTATGAGACTCCTTGACTTGATTTCATAATTGTTTAGACACATATTAGAGGTAATTAGCTACTGACTTCTTCCATTTGATTACATCTTTCTAACTTCACTCCTAATTTGTATTCTACTAACTAGTTTTGACCTAGTTTTGTATAGTTTTGTTAGAACTTTGTTTGCTTCAAGTTAATTGACTAACATAGATTGGTATAAGGTCTTGGACATGAACTAATTGCTACTGACTTTAAGCTTTGTTCATGTCTTTCATTTGCTTTTTGTTTCGATTAATGGATGTTTGTTCGCTAATTGTTAAGTGACGATTTACGCGATACTTTGGTAACTCTTT
The DNA here is from genome assembly GCF_029867415.1 of Vicia villosa. NCBI lineage: Eukaryota > Viridiplantae > Streptophyta > Magnoliopsida > Fabales > Fabaceae > Vicia > Vicia villosa. The sequence goes on along the minus strand of NC_081184.1, from coordinate 14,918,973 downwards.
GTGAATATTTTCGTGTAGTGCCATATGGCTTTTGTGTTTGATTTAGGACATTTATTTCCTTGATTTGCTACTGCCCTAGGGCTCTCTTCTCATCTTGTTGGAGTTGTAACTCCATTCTTTTGCCATGTTCCCTTAGACTCTTCCTTCTTTGTTAAGAGGAATTGAGATAGGTTAGGATAGTTATCCTTGACCTTAGGGCCATTAGACTTAGATTAGAATAACTTAGATTAGAGAATAGGTTAGTTCCCTTGTTCATTCCTTTTCTTTTCAACATTAAAACACTAATAAATAAAGATACGAATCACATTAAGAAAGTGATAGAGAAATGAGTGGGATTCATTCCCTAATCTGTTTCTCAATCACTTAGTGGCATAGAAATGAGTGGGATTTATTCCCTAATCTGTTTCTCGGTCACTACTTAATGGGAGAGAAATGAGTGGGATTCATTCCCTAATCTGTTTCTCAAACATTAATTAATGGGATAGAAATGAGTGGGATTCATTCCCTAATATGTTTCTTGAACATTATATAATGGGATAGAAGTGAGTGGGATTCATTCCCTAATCTGCTTCTCGATCATTATACATTGTATGTGATTCTAATCGCAAAGTAAATTCCCTTAAAAAATACCCAACCAAAAACATTTAAAACACTTAATAAAGGCTCGAATTAAAACAAAGTGACGAAGTGGTGCGAAACCTTGTATTGGGTTTTGTTCATCATGTAGTTACATAAAAAACACAAACCCAAGTTCATTCTTTTGCCTTGTTAGGCGCTTAAGAACAAGTTAAGTCAATTCCAAAACTAGGCGTATAAGTCTCCAAAGGTCGAGCATCGTGGATTGTGACCTTAACCTCTGTTCAACTAAAAAACACAAAACAAATGGAAACTATGGAGCCGAACTACGGTCGTTCTGATTCCTGAAAAGGATACGTAGGCATTGGGTCGCGGGGCCTAAGCGAACACACTTGTAAATAATTCCTTCTTTTCCCCGTATTTCTTTTGCATGCATTTGCATTTAGGTTTAGACATAGATACACCCTTTAGATAGAAACAAACATAGGTGGATACCATCGAGTACGATGGGCGTGAGGGGTGCTAACACCTTCCCCTTGCGTAACCGACTCCCGTGCCCTGTTCTCTGGTCGAAAGACCTTGTTCTTGTTCTGAGTTAGGTTTTCTGATATTCCTTTCCCGCGATGGGATGAATATATTAGTGGCGACTCTGATTCCATTTTTCGCGGTAGCGACAGCTGGCGACTCTGCTGGGGACGTTGCTAGACCTGTGCTGGTCCGTTCTTAGCGAGTCGATCCTAGCCTTTGTTTGTTTGTTTATTGGGTGTTTGTTTGTTTGTTTGCTTATATGTTTACATGTTGTATATATGCTTGCGCATCATGTTTATTTTCCGCTTGCATATCATGCATCTGGACTATATTATGGGTCCCCGTGGGGACCACATATTTTCTGCTTTGTTTTGCAGGTTGGGTGGGATGTTTTATGAGGTAAAAGGCCCAATACCCAGGCCAGAGTTGACACATAGGATACCTAGGATAGAGTGGATAGTCATGACGCCAACAGAATGTCAGGTTCTGTTGATTGCGATCATGAGACCCACGACCAGCCGAGACTCGAATGGGATACCGTTGTTGGCATGTATTTGCAACAATGATGGTGTTTCAGGAGAGTTGTTAACGCTGGAGACCTTTCGACCTACCCTGACCTAGATTCACCTGTGAGTGGGGAGGGATATACATGACAGGTACCGTTGGTGACTATTCTATTCTGTTGGTGACTATTGGTTCTCCTGGTATTCAAAAAGGTGTCGGACCTTTGATCTCATGACATCTGACCTACATCAGTTATTCAGAGGATTGTACAGTGGTTACTCGGATTATATGGACCTTGATCCCATGCTTTTGCATTGCATAACATCATTACTTTATCCACTTCATTTGTGGGGGATTCTAAAGTCTATTTCCAAAAAAAAAAAGATGAAAAAAAAGATGAAAAAAAGTAGAAAAAAATAAAAGATGGAAAAGAAAAAAGAAAAGATACTATATGCAACAAAAAAAAAGAATAAAAGAGAAACAAAAGTTGATGAGAAGACTTTAGGATCCCTTAGAAATGAAACATGCATTCATACTATCATGCATTTCATAGTTCTCTCAGAAGCTTATGAGGGCCCTTTCCATTCAAATTCTGACTTCAACAACAAAATCTGACTTCTCACCGCTATGTGCTCGAAAGTTGGTATTGGAATGACTCCGTGAGGTTTCTGACTGATATGAGAACAGAAATGGGGGCTGACATGAACCAGTGTATGGAGGTTATTCGAGCCTTTTCTCTTTGACAAGAAGGATTGAGACAAGTTCTTCAAAGGCCAAATGCAATGTTAATCTCACCTCAAAAGAAGGTCCTATGAAGCAGAAGGTCTGAAATAATGTTGAGATTCCTGTTCCTGGTAAGGAGCATTCACATCATTGAAGTCTTCAAGTTTCTGAGTATTGAAATTGACGAAAGGTTCCACCTCTTGGAGGAAAGATTGGAAGCCATAAAAAGTCGTGACTCTGCTGATTTAGATGTTGTTGGTTTGTGCCTGATGCAAAAAAAAAAAAAAACTGCAAGGATCATTTACTCTCACTCCGAATGGTTTGGATATTGAAGCTACAGTGATAATCATCTCTTGTACATATGTGGAAGTTGCTTGGGGCTCCCGATTGAGGGATAAGCAAGACATTGTCTATCTTGAGCATTGCACCATTCGCATGCTCGAATCCCTTAAAGCACTACAAATTCTTGTGCAACTTCGTCAGAATATTTTTCCATGTGATAATCAAGAGGGTTCTACGAAGACATTTCTCATTCTCAAGCTTTGGCTTCATATCATGAGTCATCTCTTCCCGAAATTTTCTTCTCATTGACATTTGACCGTCGACAGAGAAAGAAAGAATATGAGACAGAAACAATATGGGAAACGAAGTGATGTAATTTCAATGCCTTGTACTCAGTTATATCCTTGATTGTTGGTATTCCAGTTGGTGTTTTGGGCTTTCCTTACCACACGTAGCTCTCCTGAGTGTGATGATCATACTATCTTCTTCCATTTATAATGGTGATTACTATTCTAGCATCTATATTTGGGGCTCCCGACCGAGGGATAAGCAAGACATTGTCTATCTTGAGTATTGCATCATTTGCATCGCTCGAATCCCTAAAGTAAAATATAAATGCACCACTCTTGTACGCCTTTGTTGGAATATACTTCTGGGAAGTAATCTGAAGTGTGTGGAAGGAACATATGATAATGCTAAGTGGTTACCATGCTGGGGCACCTAGCCATTCAACTGAAGGTGGTAGGACATTCAAAGGCAGAATTCAAGTCCTCGTTGATTTCGGAATAACCACAATCCACTCCCAGGGGTCCTATGCACAAGTTGAAGTCTCAATGGGGCATCAAAACTGAAAAAAGCATTCAAGAGCAATAAGTCCAGACGGAGTCAAGTCTCCTCAACAATGGCATTCATTTAGTTCTTTATTGTATTCTCATTTGTAACGTTTCATTGTTTGTTTAAGCATTTCTAGCATGTAAAAATTTGTTAATTTCTGAATGAAAATCATAATGCATTGTTTATGTTTGTCTTGAAGTAATCCATTCGTTTTCACTCAAAAAAAAGTTTTTGGCATTACGATACCAACTTTATTAATCTCTTGCTTAGGCAACGAGCGGAGGGAGAATGATGACAATAAAAATGCAAAATCCCTAATTGTGTGTTTTTGAATAAAATCCTGCTGATGATGTACAGGCATTGTTTCAATCCCCAAACACCGGAGATATAAGGGAGATAGACCCTCGTCAACCCCTTTGAGCCTTGAAGTAGGAGTTTCTTTTCTATTCAGAAAAAAAAACCTTTAATTTTAACCCTGGGGCAGGGTAGTGTTCATTTAACTTGATCAAGTGTTCAAAACTCACAAATAATATGCATCTAAGGATACAATAATGGTTATCTTTCAAAAGGTTGAGGAAAGTAAGAATTGTGATGGTTATCCTTCACCTACCAAGAGGACAAAAGATGACGATACCACAATGGTGATCCTTCATCAATCATGGAATGAGGCAGTCGCAATCACTTCCAGCGAATTAAAGACAATGAGAGGTCACACGACTTGTTCAAAGAAAAAAAGAAAAAAAAAGAAGAAAAAAAAAGAAAGAAAAAAGGAAGAAAGAAAAATAGAAATAAAAAAGAAAAATAATGGTGAAAATAAAGCAAGAGCAAGGTCGTGTGACAATGAATCAAAAGAATAAAAGGTGAGCGACTGCCATGTCCAAAAAAAAACTCATTGATTCCTCAACCATCTTAAAATTCCTTGTGAGGGATGAGCACTTATGTTGAGTTAATTGAACTTAGGAGTGGAGAACATCACGAAGGGGGTGGGCACCAAATAATTTTGAGCCTAAAAATCCTTTGTTTCTGAAAACCTTGAACCATGCCAAGTTACGACCCTTAAAAGTCCTAATTGAAGTAGGGTTTATTTCGAAGACGCACTCCCATGAGATAGTGTTTACTGACTCCCCATGAAGCGTAACACATATCCATGTTGGTATCGTATGCCCGCTTTATCATTTCATTCACAAGAGGTGGCCACCTCATTGCATAAAAAGTTTTTAAACTTCAAGACTAGCATAGGCTTTGCATTAGAATTATCATTCTTATAATTGACATTCTTTTGCATACAAAACATTTGCTTAAACATCAAGGAAGTTTCCATGATGAGAATCCATGAAGAGCTTGATCATGTTAAAATAAAAGAGACTTGAGAACTCCGTAGAGGAAAATGAAATCATTATCAAAGCAAGTTGTTTGAAGGTTCCATTGAGCGTATGAAGTTTGATGCCCTCGTTGTTTGGTTATTAAAGGACAAATGCCTGAACACTCCGTTGAGTCTGATCAGTTTGATTGGTTACCCTGAGGGGAATGGGTTGAATTCTCCATTGAGCAAATTAGTTGATACCTTCTTTGATTGATTACCCTGAGGGGAGAAGTCTGAATACTCTGTTGAGTAGATGCATGTTGATTAAGTACCCTGAGAGGAAGAGTTTGAAGACTCCATTAAGCGTGATAAAGTTGTTTCCATAGTTTGGTCGACTTAAGGGAAGTAAACTCAAGGACTCTGATAAGATGTGCATAATCAGGGGCAGTCACGATGAGGAATCTCTCTCGTGAGTTCAGCCTATCTGGGGCAAGAAAATCAAGGTTTGACATCTCAAATTCGACCAATCAGGGTTAATCAAGTCGAGGAATCTCTCTTGATTTCAATCAATCTGAAGTAGTGACGTCGAGGAATCTCTCAAACTCACTTTGTATGGGGCAATTATGCCGAGGCTCGACAAATCTCTTCAACGACCCGTTGATCAAGGAGTACCATTTCAAATAATTGAATATGCTGGGGCAGAAATTTCTCAAGTAATTGTGGTGTAAGGATCCTTTTGAGGCAAATGTCTTTGTTAGATCAAATATCTTCACAACTCAGGCAGCCTGGGGCATACTCTTTCGGTCTGTATTGATGAAACCGTCATTCACTTGTAAAGTGCAATTGACCATCACAAAATGGAGAAGTATCATAATGTTTTTCCCCAACAAGTTACTCTCTCCCCAAGCATAGGAGTTTATTTCTCCTAAGAGTTGGTTCCATTCCTTAAGCGTAGGAGTTTATTTCTCCTGAAAAAGTGTCTCCCCGAGCATAGGAGTTTATTTCTCCTGAGAATTCATTCTCTCCCCAAGTATAGGAGTTTATTTCTCCTCGGAGTTGTTCCACTCATCCTAGAAAGAGTTCCTTATCCGGATTTCTAATCCCCACCATGATTGAATTGAGGGAATCTCCTCAAGCTAAAAATTCTCCAAGTCATGGCACATGGTGAGAAGTCAGAAGTCATTCTTCAAGTCAACAAAGAAGTACATCTTGCAAGTCAAAGTCCAATATCTATTGGCACCCCCACAGAGTTCACAACACTAAGGGGATTCTCCCTTGTGTTTACCTCTCCCGAGGTCAAAGACGAAGTTCGATCAACAAGTCAGCGAAATATTCTTTAAAGGGCCCTCGTCATCTTTGCATATAGTAACCATTGCATCCTCAAAAGCGTAGCATTTCCATGAATATGGAGCATTACGTAAAGAAAATTCAAACATGCATCAATGCATAAGCCAAGTTTGTATGTGCTCTAAAGGCACAAGATAATATATTCCCAGAAGGAGTCTTGTTCTCCTCCTCCAAGGTGGACTGGATACAAAGTTAGTCCTCATTAAGATCATGTTTCATTGGTCAGTTTTCCACTTGCCGTGTTCAATAAAGTCTAACTAAGGTTAGCACCTCCTTTTTCTAAAGTCTAACTAAGGTTAGCACCTCCTTTTTCTAAAGTCTAACTAAGGTTAGCACCTCCTTTTTCTAAAGTCTAACTAAGGTTAGCACCTCCTTTTTCTAAAGTCTAACTAAGGTTAGCACCTCCTTTTTCTAAAGTCTAACTAAGGTTAGCACCTCCTTTTCCAAAGTCTAACTAAGGTTAGCAATTTGGTTGAGTCGTCTAAGGATGGTTCTTCCTTGTGGAGTCACGCTACGGTTGTGTCTTCTTTTCAAAGTCTAACTAAGGTTAGCAATTTGGTTGAGTCGTCTAAGGATGGTTCTTCCTTGTGGAGTCACGCTACGGTTGTGTCTTCTTTTCAAAGTCTAACTAAGGTTAGCAATTTGGTTGAGTCGTCTAAGGATGGTTCTTCCTTGTGGAGTCACGCTACGGTTGTGTCTTCTTTTCAAAGTCTAACTAAGGTTAGCAATTTGGTTGAGTCGTCTAAGGATGGTTCTTCCTTGTGGAGTCACGCTACGGTTGTGTCTTCTTTTCAAAGTCTAACTAAGGTTAGCAATTTGGTTGAGTCGTCTAAGGATGGTTCTTCCTTGCAGAGTCACGCTACGGTGGTGTCGCCTCTTCTTCAAGTCTAACTACGGTTAGCACTCTCCTTTTCAAGTCTATCTAAGGATAGCAATCTTTTCAAAGTCTAACTAAGGTTAGCAACTTGTCTGGTCCACCTTTGATACTACTCATCACTCTTTGTTGTACCACAGAACGCAAATTTTGATGGTACTTTCGGGTATTCAATCCACTCGCACCTCAAATGTCCAGAACTTGTGTCGTTCGTACATTCAGGTTCAAGAAGATTGAATAGGGGCAGCTGTTGCACCCCAAAATTTGCCCATCTATCTTATCTCTAACTGGCTTGACCTTCGCGTTCATATGCATACATTCATTAGGTCATTCAATGCATCATATTTCATTAATCAGTAAGACTTGGTATGGGATCAAGGATCTTGGATAGTGGGCTTCCTAATTCACTCGAGCTTGATTCATCTGGGACTGTCTACGAGCTTAGATCAAGAGGGTTATGGTCTTAGCTTATGGTTATCGTGGACTGCTTTCTCACTCTGTGTGCAAAATTATTCCCCCGTCATAGATCGAGGTTTAATTCTCTAAATAATGGGCGATCATTTGGCTTATTTGACTTCATCTTTGGGTTAAGGCCTTGTCATATGAATTGGTGGTCAAGTGCTTTCACATTTTATGGATCCTTGAGTTTATTCATCTCTTACGAGAGAGTTTCATTCAGTTGCATGTGATAGTACTATTCGTTCAAAGGGCTTTTGGTGTTTATAATTCAATTGGGTCTTAATAATTGGCTTTTAATCAAAAGATTAGGATTTCTATGGATGATTGCTTGGAAAAGAATTTATGGTGGTACAATTTATCTTGACATCAAAAAGCCAACTTGATTGCGAACAATTTTGTTCGAAGAGTACAAGAGCTTCATTTATGATACTTCAAATACAAGATGGAGTGAAAAGAATATAATTCAAATTTATTTGAATTTGTCACATTCAAATCAAAATTCAACATTCCATTATTCAAAGGTCTTCATTTATACAAATGTGATTCAAGAAAATTCTATCAAACTCCTTTCCATCCCATGTCAAATTTCATTCAAGATCCATACAAAAAGATCATTCAAAAAGAGCATTCAAGTCTCTACTACAAGGATTATACATATTTCCATCAAGAAACACTATAAAAAAATCAGTGACTTTGCTAATCTATGAGACTCCAAGCATATTCATCATGGCCTTCATATTGTCTCGAATTTGTTACGCCATCCGAGCCCAAAGCGAACAGGGAGTTTGCGTTCTTTGCACCGATCAGCTTCGATCCCCAACTGTCAAAACAGATCCAACCTTACACCATGTGACTTTTGGCCCATGCTCAATCCTGCATAAAGACAAAACTTCAGCAGCTCATGTGGAGGTCAAGCATCCTGCAACAATAACAAACAAATTCACCAGCACAAATAAAGAAGAACCAAATCCATTCAGCATACAAAAAATCATTTAGATTCAAGCATCCAGTTCAGCCATGTCGCATTCAACAAAAACCGTGACATAGAGATAAACCAATTTCAAGTAGGGTCCCTGCCTTGCACTCCAACTAACTTCCAAACAGAGGATAACACTTTCCAACAAATAACTAACCTCCAACTGCATATAACATAATTGCTAACCAATCCTAACTGTCTCTAACCAACTTCAAACCCAATCTAACTAACATATCATTTTGTAACTAACCTTCATAACTACCTTAACCTTCTAACAGTCCCCAATTAACAGAAAGATAACTACCAAAAATCAGTTACAACCTTCCTAACAGAATTCTAACTGAATCAAAACAGAAATATCAAAGGAGAGCTAACCTTAGACACCTCTATATAACACCATCTTCATCATTCTTCAGGGGCTTCACTCACTTCTCCACAGACCATCTTCAATCTCGTTTTTTCCTCTTCATCTTCACTTCTTCACTTCCATTCACCACTTGATCACATTCTTCACTCATCATCATTCAACTTCCATCACCATCTTCATACACACCATTCACACTCTCTGAATTCAGAATCTTCACTCTTCATTCATCAATCACCAATTCTCAAAACTTCAATCATCTTCAACTCCCTCTGCGATCTTCACACTCTTCACCCTCCAACCATAGCCACAATACCAGAAACGAATCTCCAATCACCATCAATTATCTTCACCTCATCCTCTGCAAACAACGTTATTCACCGATTCAGAAACAGGAAACAGAAAAAAGAGAGAAGAGAAAGATTCATAATATGGATCTAGCAGAAAAACTCACCTTCAAAACTGAAGATTCGTATACAATCAACACCATCTTCAATCTTGAACACTCAACGACGTTTCATCACCATCATCATCAATCTTTGTTCGATGAGAGCTTGATTCAGAGTGATACGATGCGAGAACCGAGAGTATCAGAGGGAGAGGAGATTGAATCGGATATGGAAGAAACCGATGGGGAAACGCATCTGAGAGATCGAATCGGAGATGAGATATGAGACGAAATTGGAGAGGCGAGAGATAGGCACGTGTTGGTTGGTTCACGGAAGCATTGCTGGGGAAGAGGGATTAACCGTCGCCGTCGCAAAGAGGGCGGAGGCTTGCCGGAGATGGAGAATTTGCACGCCGCTATCGTTCGCATAAAGAAGGAGAATGTCAAAGGTCACAAATGATTTAACCCTAGCCCCTTTTGATTATTAGTGTATTATTTTGTTAAAGTCTGATTCATTTAGTTTGATTAGAGATTAATTTCTTATTAGTCTGATTATTTGATTTCGATTAGGGATTAATCTACAATAATGTCAATAATCAAATCTGAATAAAATGGAAATTGGATCAAGCAAAACACACATCATGGGCCTGTCACGAAAATGCTTCTCACACCCCAATTTTGAAGCCCATGCGCCATGTGTAGATAGATATAGTTCAAGTCTTTTTACTTTCACACCCCCAGTTCTAGGCAGACTTAGACTTTATTTTAATTCTATTTTCCCTTTACCTTTTGATTCATGAACCAGTTTTAATTGAAACAAAAAATAAATAAAAATATGTTTTAAATAGAATAATGTGTGTAGAAATTTTTAGTATTTTTTGTATATTTTTAGAAATTGTTTTTCTATGTTTAATAAATCCTTTCTTTCAACATGTTCAATTTCTTTTTAAGTTTGATAGGTTTTGCAAACTAATTTTGTTTAATACCTTAGGATCAAAGTTTGATTGCCATTTTTTGTGTGACATCAGTAGACTCATATACCATATTGTGTGGAAAAAATAAAAGTTTAATTCTATGTTTTGGTTAGGTTTTCGTTAGATTTTCTATACCCGATTTATGTACGTACCTAAACGGATAGCCATGTGCATTTGACCTATAATTTGCTTTGCATTTATGCAATTGACTTAGTTTCTTTTTGTACATGTAACTAGAGATGTGTAGAGGTCCTAAGACCTGGAATTAAAAATTTTAAAACATGTTTTCTTCTATTTTACTTGAATCTTCCTTTCTTACTTGTAAATAACTTACCTTTGGTTAACGATTGCACCATAACTTGTCCAAATGACCTATAATTTTGTATGAGACTCCTTGACTTGATTTCATAATTGTTTAGACACATATTAGAGGTAATTAGCTACTGACTTCTTCCATTTGATTACATCTTTCTAACTTCACTCCTAATTTGTATTCTACTAACTAGTTTTGACCTAGTTTTGTATAGTTTTGTTAGAACTTTGTTTGCTTCAAGTTAATTGACTAACATAGATTGGTATAAGGTCTTGGACATGAACTAATTGCTACTGACTTTAAGCTTTGTTCATGTCTTTCATTTGCTTTTTGTTTCGATTAATGGATGTTTGTTCGCTAATTGTTAAGTGACGATTTACGCGATACTTTGGTAACTCTTTGTGAATATTTTTGTGTAGTGCCATATGGCTTTTGTGTTTGATTTAGGACATTTATTTCCTTGATTTGCTACTGCCCTAGGGCTCTCTTCTCATCTTGTTGGAGTTGTAACTCCATTCTTTTGCCATGTTCCCTTAGACTCTTCCTTCTTTGTTAAGAGGAATTGAGATAGGTTAGGATAGTTATCCTTGACCTTAGGGCCATTAGACTTAGATTAGAATAACTTAGATTAGAGAATAGGTTAGTTCCCTTGTTCATTCCTTTTCTTTTCAACATTAAAACACTAATAAATAAAGATACGAATCACATTAAGAAAGTGATAGAGAAATGAGTGGGATTCATTCCCTAATCTGTTTCTCAATCACTTAGTGGCATAGAAATGAGTGGGATTTATTCCCTAATCTGTTTCTCGGTCACTACTTAATGGGAGAGAAATGAGTGGGATTCATTCCCTAATCTGTTTCTCAAACATTAATTAATGGGATAGAAATGAGTGGGATTCATTCCCTAATCTGTTTCTTGAACATTATATAATGGGATAGAAGTGAGTGGGATTCATTCCCTAATCTGCTTCTCGATCATTATACATTGTATGTGATTCTAATCGCAAAGTAAATTCCCTTAAAAAATACCCAACCAAAAACATTTAAAACACTTAATAAAGGCTCGAATTAAAACAAAGTGACGAAGTGGTGCGAAACCTTGTATTGGGTTTTGTTCATCATGTAGTTACATAAAAAACACAAACCCAAGTTCATTCTTTTGCCTTGTTAGGCGCTTAAGAACAAGTTAAGTCAATTCCAAAACTAGGCGTATAAGTCTCCAAAGGTCGAGCATCGTGGATTGTGACCTTAACCTCTGTTCAACTAAAAAACACAAAACAAATGGAAACTATGGAGCCGAACTAGGGTCGTTCTGATTCCTGAAAAGGATACGTAGGCATTGGGTCGCGGGGCCTAAGCGAACACACTTGTAAATAATTCCTTCTTTTCCCCGTATTTCTTTTGCATGCATTTTGTTGAATGCAGTACAGGGCAAGCAACAAAAAAGATTTGGAAATATTAATCCAGGAATTATCGTCCACAGAGATGGAGAGATGCCATTCAACAGTTTCTACGGTTTCGAGCTTGGGTTTGAATGAGCAAAAAGTAAACAAAGATATAGACATGTAAGAATAAACACATTCTTAGAAGAGAAATAACTTATCAGGAATGTAAATATATTCACTCTTCACAAACATACACTTACCAACCCGTTATACTCAACCTACGATACTCATCTATGTCATCACGTATCTCTCACATAAGCGTCCATCTCTGGAGCACAAACGAGATCATCTCACAACTAAGGTTATCTCTAACGCGAAGTCACGAGAACATCCGTATTCTCGCGTCGGCGATCTCTCGCGCGCCGCTCAAACACGAAAGCATTAAGTACAGATACAATCGGTGAATGCTAGCTCTAAATCTATCTCTAGAGTTCAGAACCAACAGATTATCATCCTAGATAAGGATTCAAGAAGTTTATCTCTAAAGCACCCCAAATCCCCAGCATAGAGCAAAAATCCAGGATAATATCAACACAGATTTGTAAAGCAAGTTAAATATAAGATTATAATCGGTAAATATACAAAAGATTCAAGTAAATATACAAACAAAACCCAACCAAAGAGAAATACACAAAGAAGAAGAGAAATGAACCGAAAATCTCTCGGTTTGTCAGCTCCGTTCGACGCTCAATCCACCCCCGATCATCCAAATGCAACCTCTGAAGTTGTTTTCTAAGCTAATCTTGATCTAAGAATGAAAATGATGGTGTTGGGACTCAAAAATACCCAACCCATGACCTAAAAATGTGGTTTTGGCCCCTTTTAACGAGCTGCTGTCTTAGCAGGTCCGCTTAGCGGACCCCCTCCGCTCAGCGGACTCAAAATTGCATTCAGACGCTGATTTGCTCCGCTGGAGCTCCGCTCAGCGGACCCCCTCCGCTTAGCGGAGTCTGCTAAAAATCAGATTTTGTTTTCGCCATAACTCGAGAACCGTAACTCGGAATTGCGCCCGGTTCGAAGCGTTGGAAAGCTTAATCAATGCTCTATCCAATAATGAATGAATGGAAACCAAAATGATGATTTTGGTCATCCTTATTTTGAGTATTTGGAAGTCCGCTTGACGGTGGCTAAACGGACTTTCACCAAAATTGCGAAATCGAAGCCGTGCCTTTGACACTTTATTCCTCAAGGCTCCAATAAGCATGAATACCTATAAAAACAAAGGAAAAACTATCAAATGGTATAAAAGTATATGAAAATACAACTATTCATAAAGTATACGTATTTATACATAAAACGGGGAATTATTCAAACGGTATTAACAAAAGTATCGATAAGTGCCACTATTTACATACACAAAGTAAGTACATTTTGGCACTTATCAAACTCTCCCCAACTTGAAACTTTGTTTGTCCTCAAACAATGTCAAATAAATCAAAGAACCAAAAGTAATAAACCAAAGAATTGTGAATCAACAAGTTTTGAAAACCAAAAATAAATGTATGGCTCAATACAAAAACGTATAAACAAAGTAAATACTTACCACTATCCTACAACGACAACATGTAAACGAAACAAATCCTAAGTGCAAAAAGCATACTAAACATTCTAAAGCAATACATGCTCACATCATGAATCACACCTAGCAAAAATTCATCAATGGATGACGAACACACAAAAATGAGGACTTTTAACACTCATCCAACAATCTTGCAAACAAAAGATTAAATTATGCATTCATCCAAAAATCACATTGAAGATATAAAAGCAAGAATCACAAGGACTTTTCAAGGTTGTAATGTGGCTTGGTTAACAAACAAGGGATATGTCCTAAGGCTAATCGAAACAAAAACTTGCCTAAACCTAAGGGAGTGATCAATCCACAAAGTTCCAAGCAATAAAATCTCGATTAAATTTACTCCTTAACCACAAGTTTTTCAAACCAATCACAATACTTATTAGCACAATTATTAGCTTCTCTTTACTTTTTGTTTTTCAAAAATGTTCATTTTTTTTCTTTCTTTTTCTTTTCTTTCCTTTTCATTTTTTTTCTTATTTCTTTCTTTTCAACCTCATAGCAACAACCAAATAAGTAGCAACCATTTCTCTCCCCAACTTGAATTCAACCACACCATCATATGAGTACTCCCTACTTTCTAAGGCAAGGTAAAAATTCATACAAAAAATCATGGTTGAGGGTTCAAGAAAATAAAGAATCAATCATCCATGCAAAAATGAGAACTAAACACTCAAAGATAAGAATTTAGCAAAAACAACATGGACATTGACAAAAAGCTCAAAAGGGTTAACAAATGATCACACACTCACAAGGTGAATTGACTATTTAGTTATGGTGGTTGTGCTCAAAATGAAACAAAATGCCTTGATCCTTTTCATGCTTTCATAAAATCAACATAAACAAAAGATTAAGCATAATAAAATCCAGTTAAAACAAAGATTGTGGCCTCCAGCATATATAAACAATGGAAAGCTTCCTCACATATATGGTTTGGGAACTAAAGTGATTCAATCAACAAGCAAGTAATGCAAAAGAATGAATGGTATGGTAATTGTACAAATGAAAAGTTTCCTAAACATGTCATGCTATAGAAAGCGATAAATGAGTACCTTGAATTATACACTTCAAAAACAATATCCTACCATACATCCGCAAGTTGAAACATTCAAGCTTTGGAAAATCACCTCAAAAATCTTCGAATCACCGACAAAATTCGAGTACAAACAACCAATAAAAGAATTAGACAAATAAAACTAGTATCTACTATTAATTAGCCTTGGTGAAAGTGGGAAAAATGAGTGAACCAAGTGGAATGGGAACCCCACTGGTACAAAGCAGAAAAACAAAATTCTGCTATGCTCGCTTAGCGGAGCTGAGCTCCGCTTAGCGGACACAGAAAAAACCAGAAAAATCAGAACAGAATCTGGTGTTCCAGCTCTCTCCACTTCACCTAAATACCTCAAATACTGAAATATAGACAAAAATTCACAACCGTTGGGGTGCCTCCCAACAAGCGCTTGTTTTACGTCATTAGCTCGACGCCTTTATTGTTTCGGTGTTTGGAAAGTAGCTTCCTTCCGTCACGCCATGGACCATGGTGACGTCTCACCGCACAAGCCTAAAGAAAGTTTCCTAACCAACCACTCAACAAACGTTACGAGTACAAATATATACAACAATTTCACAAACATAAAAGAAAACACAAGTATAAAACTATGTACACAAACAAACACATATATACAAGTATGAACACATACATGTATTATTATACAAAAAGATAAAAGTTAGTGAATGTTGGATTCACAAGTTGAAAAGTGAAGATTTGTTATTAAAGAGCTCATCCGAGATCAACATGTTTCACCAACATTCACCAGTAAAAGTATACTTATATGTAACATATACAAGTAAACTTATATGGTGAACATAAACAAGTAAACATGTACAAGTAAATATATACAAGTGAAACTATACAATATATACGATATATACAAAGCTCAAAACCATGAAAACTATTGCGATGCAATCCACAACCATCCCCGGCAACGGCGCCATTTTGTTGAATGCAGTACAGGGCAAGCAACAAAAAAGATTTGGAAATATTAATCCAGGAATTATCGTCCACAGAGATGGAGAGATGCCATTCAACAGTTTCTACGGTTTCGAGCTTGGGTTTGAATGAGCAAAAAGTAAACAAAGATATAGACATGTAAGAATAAACACATTCTTAGAAGAGAAATAACTTATCAGGAATGTAAATATATTCACTCTTCACAAACATACACTTACCAACCCGTTATACTCAACCTACGATACTCATCTATGTCATCACGTATCTCTCACATAAGCGTCCATCTCTGGAGCACAAACGAGATCATCTCACAACTAAGGTTATCTCTAACGCGAAGTCACGAGAACATCCGTATTCTCGCGTCGGCGATCTCTCGCGCGCCGCTCAAACACGAAAGCATTAAGTACAGATACAATCGGTGAATGCTAGCTCTAAATCTATCTCTAGAGTTCAGAACCAACAGATTATCATCCTAGATAAGGATTCAAGAAGTTTATCTCTAAAGCACCCCAAATCCCCAGCATAGAGCAAAAATCCAGGATAATATCAACACAGATTTGTAAAGCAAGTTAAATATAAGATTATAATCGGTAAATATACAAAAGATTCAAGTAAATATACAAACAAAACCCAACCAAAGAGAAATACACAAAGAAGAAGAGAAATGAACCGAAAATCTCTCGGTTTGTCAGCTCCGTTCGACGCTCAATCCACCCCCGATCATCCAAATGCAACCTCTGAAGTTGTTTTCTAAGCTAATCTTGATCTAAGAATGAAAATGATGGTGTTGGGACTCAAAAATACCCAACCCATGACCTAAAAATGTGGTTTTGGCCCCTTTTAACGAGCTGCTGTCTTAGCAGGTCCGCTTAGCGGACCCCCTCCGCTCAGCGGACTCAAAATTGCATTCAGACGCTGATTTGCTCCGCTGGAGCTCCGCTCAGCGGACCCCCTCCGCTTAGCGGAGTCTGCTAAAAATCAGATTTTGTTTTCGCCATAACTCGAGAACCGTAACTCGGAATTGCGCCCGGTTCGAAGCGTTGGAAAGCTTAATCAATGCTCTATCCAATAATGAATGAATGGAAACCAAAATGATGATTTTGGTCATCCTTATTTTGAGTATTTGGAAGTCCGCTTGACGGTGGCTAAACGGACTTTCACCAAAATTGCGAAATCGAAGCCGTGCCTTTGACACTTTATTCCTCAAGGCTCCAATAAGCATGAATACCTATAAAAACAAAGGAAAAACTATCAAATGGTATAAAAGTATATGAAAATACAACTATTCACAAAGTATACGTATTTATACATAAAACGGGGAATTATTCAAACGGTATTAACAAAAGTATCGATAAGTGCCACTATTTACATACACAAAGTAAGTACATTTTGGCACTTATCACATTTGCATTTAGGTTTAGACATAGATACACCCTTTAGATAGAAACAAACATAGGTGGATACCATCGAGTACGATGGGCGTGAGGGGTGCTAACACCTTCCCCTTGCGTAACCGACTCCCGTGCCCTGTTCTCTGGTCGAAAGACCTTGTTCTTGTTCTGAGTTAGGTTTTCTGATATTCCTTTACCGCGATGGGATGAATATATTAGTGGCGACTCTGATTCCATTTTTCGCGGTAGCGACAGTTAGCAACTCACCACTCTTTCTTCTCATATATTTCTTTAACCAATAACAGACCAATTAGGTGGAGACAAGTGTCAAGGGATTAATTAGTAAAAATAAAAACAAAATAAAAACCAAAAAGATGTATAAAGTATAAACAAATGGGAATGATAACAACAGATCTACTCACCCAAAGCTCTCTTCATCGTTTTTTCTTCTTCTTACTGTAACAAGAAAATCAAGTATGGAAACCAAATAACTATGAAGATTAAAGATTCATGGAATACCTCGTCGAGGGAAGACTCGTCGGCGATAAGCGGCGGAAGAAAGCGCTTTCGTGCCTGTGCGTGTCGATGCTTACGGTGGCTCGTGAATCCGCCGGCGTTTGGTGCAGCCACGGTTGACGATGGTCGACGGTTGTTGTGGAGGTGCGGTCGGAACCGTCGGAGCTTTGTGTCCGGCGTGACGAGCGGCTGTGCGCGGAGGATGATTGAGCTTAACGTTGGCCATGTGTGGTGATTCCAGATCGGTGGTGCTTTTGACTTCCACTTCTGAGTTTCTCTCTTCGATTCTTCTTTCTCCAACCTGTAATAAACAACAACAAAGATACCAATAACAACAAGAATAATGCCATTCTCAGTTTTGTTTCTCTGTTTTAATTTGTCAAGCTTGACTATTGGTGATGTTGTAATGAATTTGGTATAGTTATTTACGTGAGCGGTTAGAATAGGGTTAGGGAATCCCCCCCGAATGAAAGTTTTGTAGTATATATAACAAAATATTAGGTTAAAAATGCATGGACTAAAATTAATTAAAACAAATCAAAAGCCCAAATTTATTTGATTAGAGGCTTATGACTATATTTAATCAATTTAAAATAAGTGTAAACTCATTTTTTCAAATCTTATTTTTATGATTTTTTTGCCTATTTTTTGAATATAAAGTGAATAAAGTGGAAAAAATAACTTTAAATATACAAAAATAATATTTAAATATTAAAAAACAATTTTTTTTGAATAAAAGGTTAGAAATAAATTCAAGAAGGAAAAATGTTAGCAGTGAGATTCAACACGGGCCCTCGCGCTATTGTAGCTTTTACGCTCAAGTTCTTACCCACTGTACCAATCCATTAATTCGAAATAAAGTGGTGTTTGTAAATATATGAGGGCAAATTTTGGGGTATGACAGCTGCCCCTGTTCAATCTTCTTAAACCTGAAGATGTAGAGTGGTTTGTGCGTCAGTCGGAGTCTGAAGGTAGAAGAGGATTGAACACTAGAATACCCAGAAATTTGCCCTTTGCTGAAGTAGGGACCTTTTGTCAGGGATGGGCTTGAAGATGTCATCCAGTAAATCATGCATTAGATTATGTTTGGAGTGTTTGAGTGTTGTTTGAGTGTTGATCGTTACGGAACCGCCCGAGGTTACCGCTTTTAGATTTTGAAAAGTTGATTGTTTAAGGGATCGTCTGAGGTATCGACTTAAATCTGAAGGTGGATCATTAAGGAACCGTCCAATGTATCAACTTAGATCTGAAGGTAGGTTGTTAAGGAACCGTCCAAGGTATCGACTTAACTTTGAAGGTGGATCATTAAGGAACCGTCCAAGGTATCGACTTAAATCCAAAGGTAGATCATTAAGGAACCGTCCAAGGTATCGACTTAGATCTGAAGGTAGGTTGTTAAGGAACCGTCCAAGGTATCGACTTAACTTTGAAGGTGGATCATTAAGGAACCGTCCAAGGTATCGACTTAAATCCAAAGGTAGATTGTTAAGGAACCGTCCAAGGTATCGACTTAACTCTGAAGGTGGATCATTAAGGAACCGTCCAAGGTATCGACTTAACTCCAAAAGGTAGATCATTAAGGAACCGTCCGAGGTATCGACTTAGATCTAAAGGTAGATTGTTAAGGAGCCGTCCAAGGCATCGACTTAACTCTGAAGGTGGATCATTAAGGAACCGTCCAGGGTATCGACTTAACTCCAAAGGTAGATCATTAAGGAACCGTTCAAGGTATCGACTTAGATCTGAAGGTAGATAATGTTTATTTGACTGCAGCAGTAACCTGAAAAAGGTAAAGTTAATTTTTTACGCCATGTCATGATGCATGTAATGCGTTTATGTAATGGGATTCTCAAAATAAATGAGAACCTCGCATGTTCTGTATGCACTTGTCGCGATGCTTTATGTATTATGTATGAACGTGTATGCAATTGTATGAATATGCTTATGACATGTGATATGTGAATATGATTTATGTTGTCTTGATTGAGAAAATAAATCTCTGTATCCTTGTGATTTTATTGTCCGATCTTGTCTCGAAGATGCTCAGCTGGGGATTTATGGTTTCAGCTTGGGGATGATTAGTAGTTTGATGTACCCTGATTTAGAGATAAACCATGTTGGAGAAGAGCAACATGTTGGATGATCGGTAGTGTTGAAGATATAGGCTCTGTTGGGGATCCGTATATGTGTGAGAACTTTTGAAGATATCTTCTTAATGATTACTTTGTGGGGATATGATCTTATGAACCTGGCTCTGTGGGGAGATGCGGGTGTCTTGAAAGTTGCCCCCAGTATCATAGTAACTTACTACCTGATTCAGGACACGCCACTGCGTATTGATCAAGATGTTGGACTGGACTTGCATAGATTTGCCCCAGTTAGCAGGAACTTTGGAAAGATTCGCCTTGCGAGGACTTTATGAGATGTATACTATGGGCGACATGCCCCTAGTAATCGTATGATGCCCCTGACTGATCGGGAAGTAGCTTCAGGCCCACTTGGGTGTATGCCCTTGATTGTTTAGCATTTGAGAGATTCTTCGATTCTTGACTTGATTGCCCTAGATTGATTGGGCAAAACGTGTCATGCCCCTTGTATACGTAAGAGATATTGCTTCTCGGAGTAATCTTGTCTGTCGGGATAACTTTCAGTCATTAGTTGTACCTTGTGCAAGTTCTTTCTGATGCTAACATTTGAAATTATGTAGCAGAATTTGTTTAATAATGAATTCATGAGATGCAATGCATACGTTTGTCTTGAGTTTTTGAAAAACCTTTAAAACAGGAAATGTAAAAGCGTAATACTTGTGAAAACATGATATTTGTAACAACGTGATGTTTGTGAAAACGTGATATCAACTCGGCATTTGTGGTAAACCTCAAGGAGTCGGGATACCCTTTTGGTGACAGTATGCTTTCGAACTAACCACGCTTCAATTAGGACTTCCAAGGGTTGTAACGTGGCTTGGTTCACGGTTTAAGAAACAAAGGATAAAGGCTCAAAATTTGATTGTACCCACCCCTCTTCGTGATGATCTCCAATCCTAAGCTCAGTTGATTCGACTTATGCATTCAGGTTCCAAGAGACTTTTGGATTTGCACCTTTGATAATGATGAAGGTTCACAAGCAAAGATAACTTTTGAGATGATAGTCACTTCTTCCTTTTGGTAGTCACAGCATTGTATTCAGGAATTTATTGACTTCTTTTTTCCATTTTTTTGATATCCCTAACTTTTGCCTGAACTGTTTTTTGAGCTTACAGTCAGCGGGATGCCTTGATTTTTGCCTAAGTCTCCTTTTTGACTTTTGACTTAGCAGGCTTTTCTCTGTATATATGTTTTTTCATTCATTTTTCTTTTTTTTTTTTGAAAGATATTGACTGCCTTGCTTGATGATTGATGAAATATCGTTGGCCTTTGATTGACATCTCCAACACCTTTTTTTTTATGTGTGCAGACGAACGCTTGTGATTGAAACCTTTGTTGAAAGGTGTTTTGAATGATTCTCTTAGAATAGAATGCACAGCTAAATTAACTGAGAACTACCCTGCCCCAGGTTATGATCAAGGGTTTTCAATTAGTACACGAAAGAACTTCCACTTCTTAGGCTCAAAGGGGTTAACGAGGGATTATCATCCTTATATCTCCACTGTTTAGGAATTGGAACAATGCCTGTACATCGTCAACATAGTCCGTTCAAAAACATACTGTATGAGGTTGCGGTATCGTTTTCGTCATCCTCCCTCAAAAGGTATACAGCTTTAGCAGGAGTTGAGTATCATAAAACATATGCGAAGTAAAGATGCAGTTTAGATGAGTGATAGCGAAATAATTTATTCAAGACAAACATATGCAATGCACTGATGATGATTATTAAAACAGATAATGTCTATCATAAGTCGAATGTTTAAACAAACAGAAAAGAAACTTGCAAATGAAAGTAGATCTAATGATCCAAAAGTTCGTCCGTCGAGACGTCAATCAATCATGTCATGACCAGGCTCAGGAGCGGTGATCACCATAGGGGTTTTAGGAGGGTTGGATTCGATTTCTCCGTCATTGATCAGATCTTGAATCTTATTCTTTATTGTCCTGCAATGGTTTGTGTAATGTCCAAGACTGTTGGAATGGTACGCGCACCTCGCATTGAGTTCATAGCCAGGAGTGGAGGTGTTAGAATTCTTAGGAGCATCCTTCAGAGTAATCAATTTGATCTTCAACAGATGTTGTAATGCTTGAGCCGAAGACATATTGATTTTGGTGAATTAACGCTTAGGTGCATCTGGCTTGCGTCGTTGTTGTGGAACTGGTGTTGAGATTCAGAGTATCCGGAGTTCGAGCTTCCGGAATATGTATCTGATAAGAATGTTTCAGAATGTCCAGGGTTCGAGCTTCCGGAATGTATATCTGATTGGAATGTTTCAGAAGTCTGGGGGTCAAGCTTCCAAAATGTTCATCTGATTGGAACTTTCAGAATGTCCGGGGTTCGAGCTTCCGGAATGTATATCTGATTGGAATGTTTCAGAAGTCTAGGGGTCAAGCTTCCAGAATGTTCATCTGATTAGGATTGATTTGTTGATGGTATTTTTCTAACCAGTTGGTCGACCTGAAAGGAAAAGTTAGTTTTATGTGATGTTATGAATGCAAATGCAATATTTTCAAGGATCTTTAGGAATTTAGCTAGCAACATTAGAAAATGGTTTGGTCGCGTCTTTGTCTGAAGAATTCTGACTTTTGTCTTTGAATGTCTTTCTTTGAGAATCAAGCTCACCATATCCAGTGGGTCATAGCCTCCGATTCGGGATACTTCTAAATTTGAAGGTACGTGGCTAGAGGAAAATAAATCCTCTTGCCCCTTGCTAAGTACTGAGTCTTTGAATTGGGAGGTGTGTGGCCAGAAGAAAATAAATCCTCTTGCCCCTAGATAGGAATTCAGTCCTTGATAAGAGCACCTGAAATTGTGCGCCCTAAATTCCTAAGATCCTCGAAAGGGTTAGTTAATCGTGTTATGCTTATGATGTCATGATGTCATGATGTTATGCGAATAAAGTTAGTTAGGCATAGTGTGAGATTGTAAGGACAAACAAGTCCTTTTAACAAAACCTGCAAGGAAACGATAGTTAGTAACAAACACAATCAAGTCACACAAGTCACACAATTTTTGGCTTAAGGCTTGCATGGAGTCTGATCAGGCGTCCTTCCCAAGGGTATTTCTATGGATAAGGAGATTTCAGCAACGGGTTCTACCAAGTGACTCAGAATTGTCAGCCCCCTCTAAAGCACCCTCGAACATGGTACATGCATACCACGCAATGATACTTTAGGAAGAAACCTATCTGAGTTGTAGTATCGGGTGGCGACCATAACTTGGCATGCACCAAGAATAGCCCTCCCACTACGTTCCTAAAAGTCAGGATGGGTTAAAGGTGACTAAAGGTCCTTGAGCTCCGACGCACCCAAAGATACATGCATAAACCTCTCTTATGCAAAAGAGGTACACAATAACCAGTGGAGGCCTAACTCAAGCGCGAACTTCATTTTGACCAACCCCAAGCATGCACAAGGGGGGTCTCCATGACTATGCCGCTCCTAAACTTAGGTGTTCTTGAATCCGGGAATAGGATTCGTCCTTCAATTTTCCCAAAACGCCCCTGAAAAATAAACAAACAAAGCAAACAATAGAATACAATTAAGTGAGTCCTAAGCTTTTAAGGTAACCCCTCTTTTAATCGATCATCCCCAGCAGAGTCGCCAGTTCTGTAATACGGTGAACTGACTTTTTATCGATCGGAATGTCGCGGTTAAGCATGAGTCGCCACCGACTTTTATTTTATCCAAACAAATTCAGAAAGGCAAAAAGAAACAGAAAAAACCTTTTAAAGAAATCTGAGTTCGGGGGGTAATTTATGCAAAGGGAAGGTGTAAGGCACCCTTTGCATCCATGGTTTTCCATGGGCTCTTAATTGCTTTGCTCGCTCGTTTTCAGAAAATGTAGATGAAAGAGGAAAAAAATGGACTTTAGCTCGTAAAATGAGTGTAGCCAGTTTTTGAAGAATTTCGAGAAAAAATATAGAAAATAGAGCATGGCAAGGCAATTAGGGGCAATTACCTTAAACTCAGATGATAGGTCTCTTTTTAGCCTTTCAGAATGAAAGGGTCAATCCTTGCCATAAGAGGGCAGGAAGCCTTTCGTTTGGAGGTTGAAGGGTCGTCGAGATATCATTCGCCCAAAGACTGACCCATGCCATAGAGAGGCAGGTAGTCTAAAGGGAATGATCAGAATAGCCTTTGTTTGTAGGAAACCAGAAGATACCTCAGCCTTTTCCGTAGGCAACTTTCGAGGGTCGAGGTCATGTTAGTGTATCGAAGGCAGCATTATTAGGGACCATGACCTTTAATCGAGGCAACATGGCTGAGGTATCCTCGTATTCGAGGGACTGGCTATTCTGCAAAAATACAAGGCAACAAGGCAACAGGCAACAAGGCAACAGAGAGGTTACCCAAAAGTGTGCGTGTGTGCACCAATCATGTGATTATATTCAAATATATTATCTTGTAAATTTAGTGATTCTATGTTCAATTCAAAGGTTGCACTCCCTAGGATTACTAACCACGCATTTAAATAATATAATCAAAACAGATATGGGGGAGGGAAATTGTAACCAGCGGATCCCTTAATAGGGTTTGACACAAGTAATAATAAAAGACAAGCAAATATCAGGGTTAGAGTTTAGGGTTACCGATACTCGTGGCTTTGGCAATTTGACAAACCCTAGAAAAGGCAAACAAAATAGGGTGAGTGCATTTATCGGTTCGAAAGCGAACACGGTTAACCCTAAAAATAAGGATATAATGTATTTAAAATAAAATAAACAAAAGTACTTAGCTTGATTTGATCTGATATGGTTAGCGGGAAGCCCTCGGGGTTAACCCTGAAAAATGGCAAAGCAAGAAGTATGAAGGCAAGACAAACCCTGATTTTAAAAGGAAACAAAATAGACTTTTAATTTTAATAAATAAGGTACTTAGCTTTGAGTCTTGATCGGGCGCGTTGTCGGAAGGATCCTGGGGTAGCTGATTCGGCATGGTGGAGGTCTATGAGATCCATTGAAGGAGATTGAGGATGAATTCGCAAATATCCCGAGAATAGATAAACAGCTCGAATGTACCTCGCAATAAACAAGAAAAATGGTAGACACTGATATATGTATAATGACGCGATGAAAAAAAACTAACGATTATTGATTAAAATTAACTAAGAAAAACATTACACTAAGCATGTTAAATCTAAAAAATAATGGCTAATTAAAATATATATTTTTTAATATAGAAAATAAAATTCAATTTACTAACATATTGATTTTCATTTCTTAAACATGTATTAATAGTCTAAATTTATAAAAATTAAAACCTAATATAAATATTTGACTTTTTCATTACTTACATTAGCTCCACTAAAATGGCGACACATGGTAAGTAGTAAAATTGATTTTTAAAAAAAATAAAAAGGTAAATAGATAAAAGAAACACTAATAGCATCAGACCAATACGTTAGCAACTCACCACTCTTTCTTCTCATATATTTCTTTAACCAATAACAGACCAATTAGGTGGAGACAAGTGTCAAGGGATTAATTAGTAAAAATAAAAACAAAATAAAAACCAAAAAGATGTATAAAGTATAAACAAATGGGAATGATAACAACAGATCTACTCACCCAATGCTCTCTTCATCGTTTTTTCTTCTTCTTACTGTAACAAGAAAATCAAGTATGGAAACCAAATAACTATGAAGATTAAAGATTCATGGAATACCTCGTCGAGGGAAGACTCGTCGGCGATAAGCGGCGGAAGAAAGCGCTTTCGTGCCTGTGCGTGTCGATGCTTACGGTGGCTCGTGAATCCGCCGGCGTTTGGTGCAGCCACGGTTGACGATGGTCGACGGTTGTTGTGGAGGTGCGGTCGGAACCGTCGGAGCTTTGTGTCCGGCGTGACGAGCGGCTGTGCGCGGAGGATGATTGAGCTTGACGTTGGCCATGTGTGGTGATTCCAGATCGGTGGTGCTTTTGACTTCCACTTCTGAGTTTCTCTCTTCGATTCTTCTTTCTCCAACCTGTAATAAACAACAACAAAGATACCAATAACAACAAGAATAATGCCATTCTCAGTTCTGTTTCTCTGTTTTAATTTGTCAAGCTTGACTATTGGTGATGTTGTAATGAATTTGGTATAGTTATTTACGTGAGCGGTTAGAATAGGGTTAGGGAATCCCCCCCGAATGAAAGTTTTGTAGTATATATAACAAAATATTAGGTTAAAAATGCATGGACTAAAATTAATTAAAACAAATCAAAAGCCCAAAATTATTTGATTAGAGGCTTATGACTATATTTAATCAATTTAAAATAAGTGTAAACTCATTTTTTCAAATCTTATTTTTATGATTTTTTTGCCTATTTTTTGAATATAAAGTGAATAAAGTGGAAAAAATAACTTTAAATATACAAAAATAATATTTAAATATTAAAAAACAATTTTTTTTGAATAAAAGGTTAGAAATAAATTCAAGAAGGAAAAATGTTAGCAGTGAGATTCAACACGGGCCCTCGCGCTATTGTAGCTTTTACGCTCAAGTTCTTACCCACTGTACCAATCCATTAATTCGAAATAAAGTGGTGTTTGTAAATATATGAGGGAAAATTTTGGGGTATGACAGAGACAATGTATGTGTTGTTTGATGTGTAAAACGGATAATCAAGCCACAAAAATGAAGCTTTTGAGTGATTTAACAGTGGCCTTACGCCATTGTTGAGTTTCTGAGTTTCAGAACCTTCTGTTGATGAATCAACGGAAGAGATGAATATTAGGACATTCCGTAGATGCATCTACGGAAGCATTATTATTTTTTGAAACTAAGGTACTTTCGTAGATGCATCTACGAAAGAGTACTTTTTCCTTTCTTGTTTATTTATAAATACATAGTATCTAACTTGATGTTATTTGTATCACAATGCAGACATTATGGCCCACGGCCCAGATAGGGATATGTATGGGACCTCTGCTCAGCACACATCCGTGCGGCGTGAACAGATGCGTGTAGTATCTTAGGCCACTGATGGAGGTGTCGTTGCAGCAGATGCACCTGATACACCCGCTCCATCCGGGCCTTCTCCATTTGTCCCAGTTGAGGGGCTTTCTATGTATGTTCCACTTGAGAGGCCTTCCCCATCTACTACTACACCACGGAGGCCTCGGGATGATGCTGAGGGTTCCTCACAGATGCCACCTGCCCGACAGACATCATCGTGGCAGTACTTCTACTTCTACTCCCGTACCTGTGCCAGTGACGGCCGATGCAGAATCTGTTGTGCCACCTCCGGACTTGCACAAGGATGATCTGGTGTCGGAGCCTATCTGGTACCCAGGAGGTCTGATAGATGCATCCATGTTGACAAGGTATGACGATCATGCAGCCAGGCGTATCTGGGAGGGAAGGATAAATTTTATTTGTTTATTACTTATTTTTTCTTCAGTTTCTGAATTTGCTTATTAATAACCGTGTTTTTTTATAAAAAAATTCAAGATACCCCAGAGGTTCTATAACCACGGCCGGAAGATTGCCTCTCTTGCGCAGCATGACCAACCGTGGTTCTAGGATGTACTAGCAACTTCTGGCCTGAGAGACCTGTGTCAGGTGGACTACGAAACGATACATAATAAGATGCTGATGGCATTTCTGGAGAGATGGCATCCAAAGACTTCCTCATTTCATCTTCCTCGCGGTGAGATTACCATCACTCTCGATGATGTGACATGCCTCCTGCATCTACCTATCAGGGGTACCCTCCTTGGTCACGATAGGCTGGCGAAGGAGGAAGCGATGGAGATGCTGATTGCTGAGGTTGGGGGTGACCTGGATGACGCGCTAGATGAGGTGGAGAGGATCGCGGGGGCGCGTGTAAGGTTTCACACCTTAAAGTAGATATATGATGCAAAGCTTATTGTGGCACATTAGGCTAATGCTGATAAGGTAGAGGCGGATATACATAGAGAGTGAGCACTGAGATGTTACTTCCTATATTTGATAGGCACTCAGCTCTTTATGGACAAGAGCTCGTCGTACGCAGACGTCGTCTATCTGACGTACTTATCGGATACAACATGTATCCATGAGTACAACTGGGGAGCGGCTGTACTGGCGTACAACTACTACAGACTCGGAGAGAGATGCCTATGGAAGGAAAGGACAGTGGCAGGAAGATGCACCCTTTTGGTGGTAACAATGTTATATCCTTTTACTTATTATATATTTGTGATAGTACATTAAAATAACCGTGTTTTTTTGGCTTGGACACTACAACACTTCTCAGACATTATTGGCTGGGGAGAGATGCCTACCTACACTGAGCTCATGTCGCATGCCAGCGCATTCAGCCCCCTCAGAGGGAACCCGGTGCCAGATCCTTACAGGCGCACACTTGATCACATGGCTGCCGAGGACGTACATTATGACTGCTACGATGAGCACCTAGAGATGGTTCTGTTTGATGAGATAGCACTATATTCTGGATGGTTGGCCGTCAGCTCGACCATTGTTGTATGTTATCTTCCGGAGTGCGTCATGTGTCAGTTTGGCTATGCACAAACGATACCTTGCGACCCGATTGTCTCCGCTCCCATCACCATGACCCGTCGACAGTTAGATGAGGTATTTGCAGACTGGGAGAATCACATGGTTCTTGAGGAGGCTCGGGCAACAAGAGCAGAGAGCGACTGGAGCTGCGTCGAGGGGTACATCACCTGGTTCTACAGAGTGTCACACCCGTACATGCTTCCCGCTGCACCCGGAGATCCGTTCAGACCAGCCACGAGGATATTTTACGGACTCATCAGGCTGAGTTGGATCACACTCAGGATCTTCTTCCTCGGTGTCGTCAGATAGCTGACACGGGCCTGAGAGCCATTGCATATGGTTTATTCCATGAGGGGTCTGAGCAGAGGCGTGTGGTGGATGTTATGATTAGTCTAGAACATGAGGCATTTTTGTGCCGTAGACTTCGTGCCGGGACTGTTGGGGCACTTGACGCTAGAGGCAGAGCTAGCAGAGGGCGTAGTGGACACAGAGATGGAGGCGGGACCAGAGGTAAAGGAGAGGTGCAGGATGATGTCTGGCACACACAGTAGTGATGCATGTGGTTTTTTTATTTCTGTATTTCTATTTCATTTATGTATGTTACTTTGATGATATATTCCATTATAACCGATATTATTTATACGATGTATTTTTTTTATCTACCATTTACTATTGCTTTTAAATGAATTGCTTTAATTTTATATTTTTGTAATAAAAATTCTGCTTTGGAGTTGAATGAACATGATTTGAAACTAATAGCAAATTGTTTCGTAGGTACATCTACAGAATACTCTGTTTTCAACACGTTCCGCAAATGCATCTACGGAAGGATTGATGAAATGAAATAAGTTGATTTTAACTATACAATACTATGTTATTTACGCTTCCGTAAATGCATCAATGAAACGAAACAATTTTTTTGAAAAAAAATGTGCTTCCGAATGTGCACCTACGGAAGCAGGGGGCGAAATCGAAAGTTCATGTGATTTCTAAGAGATCCATGTGGTCTATTGAAAAATTCTCAATTTTATTAATGCAGTCGTTATTTTATTAATATTGTTACACAAAAATTCACATAATTAATATATTATTACACAATATTCATTTCATATTTTATTAATCATTTTCTTGCATCATAAATCATAATATTCATTTCACATTTTTATTAATTTCTGAATTTCTCCTTTGAAATATAAGCAAACTCAATCGCATCCGACCAGTTTTGAAGATTCAAGTGTTCTAGGACATCTGTGTTGTTAGGCTCATAACCTTTATTCTGCATATGAAGCAACATGTAATATATAACATGTTCATTCCTTTGAAAGTTTGCTCTTATCTTCTCTTTCGACAAGATTCGAGGGGCATAAGGACCTCAACACGATTTATTTTTCCACCAACATTCGATATGAGGGTGTCTAACAATGTAGAAGAAGTTTTTTCCTCCAAGGAATTCCCATAAACCCTTTTTTACCCATAATCGTTAGATATGGGTATAATTTATGGTCATAAGTGATCGCTACTGAGGGAAGGGAAAGAAGAATCAGGGAGTGTCCCCATTGCAAAAACATATGAAGTTTTAACTTAAGAATCACTTACTAAATCGACAGTATTATCGCTCATCTTGACTAAAAAGCAGGAAATGTTGAAGGTAAAGCTTGAGTTAGAAGGGTACTTGGTTGTCTGGTATTGATGAAGTATGAGGAATGGGAAACAGGTGAAGGCTTTAAGTGACGAACTTAATCACTTCTAGTGATACTCTCAGGGAAAAGTAACGACAAGCTTAAAAGATAAAGGTTGCGAAAAACTTTCAAATACTCAACTTGCTCTATTTATAAGCTATAATAGCTTAAACATCAAGACTAAATATGGAAATAAATCACGAAATTAACAACTAGATTTCCATTCATGGATACAAGCCAAGCTCGAGTGCACTCAAGTACTTAGTAAATTGCGCCTTCTCTTCCGAAAATATGCGAGAGTGAATAAGAACCTCGGTGAAATTTATTCTTCCACCAGCATTTGATATGAGGGTGTCTGACAATGCAGTAGAAGAAGTTTTTTCCTCCAAGGAGTTCCCATAAACCCTTTTTGACCCATAATCGTTAGATGATAAGGGTATAATTTACGGTCATATGTGATCGCTACTGAGGGAAGGGAGAGGAGAATCAGGGAGTGTCCCCATTGCAGAAACATATGAAGTTTTAACTTAAGAATCACTCAATAAATTGATAGTATTATCGCTCATCTTGACTTAAAAAATAGGAAACACTGAAGGTAAAGCTTGAGTTAGAAATGAATATTGGTTGTCTGGTATTAATGAAGTATGAGGAATGGGAAAAGGGTGAAGGATTGAAGTGAAGCACTGAATCACTTCTAGTGACACTCTTAAGGAAGAAGGGACTGAGATGTTTCTCTTTAAAGTAACATCAAGCTTAAAAGCTAAAGGTTGCGAAAAACTTTCAAATACTCAACTCACTCTATATATAAGCAATAGAAGCTGAAAGATCAAGACTAAATATGGAAAGAAATCACGAAATCAGCGACTAGATTTCCACTCATGGATACACGCCAAACTCGAGTACACTCAAGTACTCAGTAAATTGCACCTTACCCGAACTGGCCGCGTCAATACACGTGTTAGAAAAGGGTGACGAATTGTTTCAATGATGGAACCACATTAAATGTGCTTGTTCCTTATAAGTTTTTCAAAAAATTAATCTCAAACGTTTTAGTTTCATTCCATATCGGATTACCGAACGAAACATTTTCAAAATAAAATTATATAAAATATTAAAAGCGACCACTATTATCACATTGAAATATAAGAATATTTTAAATATAAATAACTTTATCATTAAGTTTTATAAATAAAATTAAATTGTTATAAAATAGAATTAAGTTTTTTGAATGGAAGGTTAATTAATAGAATAAAATAGAATATAGTGCACTTGAGTATAATTTAATATTTGAGTTGAATTGACAAATATTTTTGAACATTTGCTATTAATTATTAAAAAAAAAAATACTCCAACTAATTTTATTTAGCATTGCAATGGTATCATAATTCTCATAGAGAACAAAATGTACTTAAAGAGAATAAAGTGTAGTTAGGGATATCTGCACGATTGAGAAGCAATAAGGAATAGCTACACGTTTAGGTAGCAATCACCAAAGCACCAGTGGTCTAGTGGTAGAATAGTACCCTGCCACGGTACAGACCCGGGTTCGATTCCCGGCTGGTGCAAATAATTGAGCGGTGATGACTCTTGTGTCAGTTGTGGTGATGGGTTTCATCACTATCGTCTACTTCGGTTGCGAAAAATGGCACATCTGAGCTCAATTTTTTGTTTTTATTTTCATCTTAATCATCTCAAATTTTGTTACCAGCAAGCTCCAGCAATAGATACAGTATGTATGTATGTACAAAGATTATATCTATTTCATATCTTACTATTTGGATTTTATTTTAACTATAAAGCTTTGCATGTTATATAATAATTATAATACATCATTTTAACTCAATATTACATTTTATTAATACAGCCGTTGTAATTTTATTAATCAAACAACACTTGCTTCTTCTTTGATTTTCTTTTTTGAAAAATTTATCATGTCTATATTAAGACTATATTAACTTGGATGGAAGAATATTTCAAATAATGCAATTTTTTTTCCACAAATGTGTATATTTCTCTCTTTATATTTTTCCACAAATGTTATATTTCTCTCTTTATATTTTTCCACAAATTAATCTATATTTTACAATTTTCACATTTCACTTACAACTTTATAACATTTAATAAAATGTCCACAAAATTAATTTATTTGTCAACGTGTCATTTTAGAACTGATTTAGCTGGCATGTACTTGATACTTTGTTCACAAATATTTTTGACATACCATAAAAATTACAGGGCATCATGTAACATTTAATTTGAGTACAAGATAAATACAAAGACAAATATAACTACTCGATTGAATAATACATAGTTTTGGACATCGTTTAATGACTAACTAGATAATACATAACTCTTTCTACATTGATTCATCATTCAAAGCTAGCAACCTTCCTATAGTTGTTTATGACACTGAAATAAAAAGAATCATATTTATTCTAAGGACATGAAACTTCATCGTCAGAGACTTTACAAGACATTTGTGTATTGATTCAAAAGCCTCTTGATGTTGACACTCTCACACAAAATCATGTATGGTCTTGAGTTTGACCAATGGTGTGAACACCTTTCCCTTTTATGATAGATTCAAAATAAATCTTTACAAGAAATTTGCCTTGACCAAAAGAACTGCAATTTTTTCTTTGTATTCAAGGGTGGAATTTTTATCATGGTTCTAACTTTGTTCTTGTCGACTTCAATCCTTTTTATGTCAATCAAAAACACAAAAAACTTTACCCTTAGCACACTGTAAATCATATTTATTTGGGTTCATCTTGAGGTTAGTTTTTCTTCTTCTTATTGTCCCAAAACATTTCCTTCAGTGTTCTAGGTTTTGTTATTTGTTTCTAAAATTTTCAATGTAGACATCCATGAATTTTATTATGACATCATTAAATATTATGTAGATGGCTCGTTGGTAGGTGACTCGAACATTATTCAAACCAAAAGGATCGCAACTTCTTTTGAGTACTCAGATTTGGGCATATTATGCTACCCATGGTAACATATTATGTGTCAGTTGTGGACAACGTGACACTTGCTTGTTTCTTGTTATGCTAGGAGACAAGTGAGTTCCCAAGTAAGAGACACGTATCACTGGTACTTTTCCTATCCAATCTACATCCAGCAAAATCAGAATTGGTGTACTCAACTAAATCGCAATCCACTAATTTAGGGTGATATAGGCTAATTTGATGTGTGCCAGTGAGATATCATATATTACGTATGACCTTACTGAGATTTGATTCTTTCAGGGATGTTTGAAAGTGAGCACAAAGACACACAACAAACATGATATTAATACACAATGTAATGAGATAGATAAGAGAGCCTATCATACCCTTGTATTTGATTTCTTCAACTAGTTTCCCATTTTTATCCTTGTCGAGTTTGCATGATGTTGACATCGGTTGTTGCTATTAGTTTGGACTTCTCCATCTCAAATCTCTTTAGTAATTCTTTACAATTTTTTTTTAATGGATGAAACCTCCTTCCTTAGTTTGATGGATTTTAATTCTTGGGAAGTATCAAAGCTCCCCTATCATTGACATTTAGAATATGATATCACTGTCATATATCTGAACTAATAAAATATCATGTTCGATTTTCTTTATAAAAATAGTTGTTAGTTCCCTGTTTTTAGGATTGCCTTAACTTTTGTAAAACAAATAAGAATATCGATAAGGTAATAGATAAGCAAGTACAGCAAAGAAGTCCCACTGAAATGACAGAATATGTTATGTTAAAGTAATTCAACATCTGGAATAACATGTCACTTGGGATGTTACAACATCATGCCTGAGTTGAAGTGAAGAGTTTTAATTAAATCCGTGTGATTTAATTACGACATAAGAATGCAGAATATTCAAGAATATTTTGCAAATCAAATAAAGGCATATTATACATGTAACAGGTCTGAAGAATCAATAAGAAAATTTGCGGAATCAATCAGAATATTTGAAGATTATACAGTTTCTAAATATGGCGATATTCTCGGAAACTAAAAGATTGAAGACCTTGTTTGTAGTAGAAGTTACTACGATATGTAACAGCAAATATGCTGCGATTAGAAGCCCAAGTCCAGTTGGGAATATGTTATGTTTAGACTATAAATATAACAACTTGTAACCTAGGTTGATGAGGATTAAAGATGTAGAATCCTAGGGTTGAGAAAGGTAAACCTCCCGGGTTGTGAGAAGGTTACCATGTGAACCTCGAAGCCTGTAGGTAAAAGGTGTAGTGTTCTTGAAGGAAGCTTTTAAGTAACTTCAAGATGGTAGTCTGAAGAATGTAATCAATAGAAGGAAAGTGCTAAGTCGTTGATATAGTTCCTGGGATTGGAAACTGTTCAACACCATTGCGGTGGTTGGGAGTGAGCAGAGGTTCTCTTATCTTAGATGGGATTCTAAAATAAAGATTGCATTGGGTAGTGACTAGGTAAACCGGAGGTTGTTTACATAAAATAGTACTACTTATAGTGGATCTTCTTCCTGGCTTGATATGCCCCCAGAGTAGGTGTATTTCTCACCGAACTAGGTCAACAATTACCTGTGTTGTTTTTTTTTCAGACTGCTATGTTTATACCTTGTTGCGCTAAATGTTGGATCAGATGTCTTAACATGCCGTATGACATATGAAGTTTGACCTACCATAATTTCAATAGTTTTATCGACTTGTCCTCTTAGACGATCGTACCATGCTCTAGGAGCTTATTTAAGACCATACAAGGCCTTTTTGAGCTTGAAAACTTGATTAGGAAAGGTTGAGTTGATAAAACCTGAAGGTTGATCAACATATACCTCCTCTTGGGTGTAACCACTTAGAAAATTACTTTTTACATCGGTTTAAAATAGTTTGAAATTCATGATGCATGGAAAAGCTAATAACATCCCTATGTCCTCTAATCTAACCACAAGAGCATAGGTTTCATCGAAATATATTTGTTCATGTTGATTGTAACCTTTCACAATGAGCCTAACTTTATTTCTTAAAACATTTACATCTTCGTCTAGTTTGTTGCGAAAGACCCATCGAGTACTGATGACACCAAATTACACCGTTTATTTGACTCGATTTATACATGATTATTGTCATTTTGTATTACATACCCACTATTATGTTGGTATTTTGTCGATGTTTCAGGAAATTGACCATTTGGGATTCATTCACGAAGAAACAAAATAAAACAGACGAAAACAAGAGAAATGAAGTAGTTTTCACTCAAGGTGACCCCCATGGCATTTACCGTAGAGGATGACATGAGTGGTCCACGTTCTAACAAACAAAAGACCAAGTCCTTGCCACTTTAAGAGCATGGCGTTTTCCACGAGGGTGTGGCGGTCGCCACATGTTGAGAAGACCAGGCAGTTAGAAATTAGGCTTTTTTGGTCACGCACTCACTCCACACTCTCCTAAAAAGCCTAATTTCTAACTGCCTGGTCTTCTCAACATGTGGCGACCGCCACACCCTCGTGGAAAACGCCATGCTCTTAAAGTGGCAAGGACTTGGTCTTTTGTTTGTTAGAACGTGGACCACTCATGTCATCCTCTACGCTAAATGCCATGGGGGTCACCTTGAGTGAAAACTACTTCATTTCTCTTGTTTTCGTCTGTTTTATTTTGTTTCTTCGTGAATGAATCCCAAATGGTCAATTTCCTGAAACATCGACAAAATACCAACATAATAGTGGGGATGTAATACAAAATGACAATAATCATGTATAAATCGAGTCAAATAAACGGTGTAATTTGGTGTCATCAGTACCCGATGGGTCTTTCGCAACAAACTAGACGAAGATGTAAATGTTTTAAGAAATAAAGTTAGGCTCATTGTGAAAGGTTACAATCAACATGAACAAATATATTTCGATGAAACCTATGCTCTTGTGGTTAGATTAGAGGACATAGGAATGTTATTAGCTTTTTCATGCATCATGAATTTCAAACTATTTTAAACCGATGTAAAAAGTAATTTTCTAAGTGGTTACACCCAAGAGGAGGTATATGTTGATCAACCTTCAGGTTTTATCAACTCAACCTTTCCTAATCAAGTTTTCAAGCTCAAAAAGGCCTTGTATGGTCTTAAATAAGCTCCTAGAGCATGGTACGATCGTCTAAGAGGACAAGTCGATAAAACTATTGAAATTATGGTAGGTCAAACTTCATATGTCATACGGCATGTTAAGACATCTGATCCAACATTTAGCGCAACAAGGTATAAACATAGCAGTCTGAAAAAAAAACAACACAGGTAATTGTTGACCTAGTTCGGTGAGAAATACACCTACTCTGGGGGCATATCAAGCCAGGAAGAAGATCCACTATAAGTAGTACTATTTTATGTAAACAACCTCCGGTTTACCTAGTCACTACCCAATGCAATCTTTATTTTAGAATCCCATCTAAGATAAGAGAACCTCTGCTCACTCCCAACCACCGCAATGGTGTTGAACAGTTTCCAATCCCAGGAACTATATCAACGACTTAGCACTTTCCTTCTATTGATTACATTCTTCAGACTACCATCTTGAAGTTACTTAAAAGCTTCCTTCAAGAACACTACACCTTTTACCTACAGGCTTCGAGGTTCACATGGTAACCTTCTCACAACCCGGGAGGTTTACCTTTCTCAACCCTAGGATTCTACATCTTTAATCCTCATCAACCTAGGTTACAAGTTGTTATATTTATAGTCTAAACATAACATATTCCCAACTGGACTTGGGCTTCTAATCGCAGCATATTTGCTGTTACATATCGTAGTAACTTCTACTACAAACAAGGTCTTCAATCTTTTAGTTTCCGAGAATATCGCCATATTTAGAAACTGTATAATCTTCAAATATTCTGATTGATTCCGCAAATTTTCTTATTGATTCTTCAGACCTGTTACATGTATAATATGCCTTTATTTGATTTGCAAAATATTCTTGAATATTCTGCATTCTTATGTCGTAATTAAATCACACGGATTTAATTAAAACTCTTCACTTCAACTCAGGCATGATGTTGTAACATCCCAAGTGACATGTTATTCCAGATGTTGAATTACTTTAACATAACATATTCTGTCATTTCAGTGGGACTTCTTTGCTGTACTTGCTTATCTATTACCTTATCGATATTCTTATTTGTTTTACAAAAGTTAAGGCAATCCTAAAAACAGGGAACTAACAACTATTTTTATAAAGAAAATCGAACATGATATTTTATTAGTTCAGATATATGACAGTGATATCACATTCTAAATGTCAATGATAGGGGAGCTTTGATACTTCCCAAGAATTAAAATCCATCAAACTAAGGAAGGAGGTTTCATCCATTAAAAAAAAATTGTAAAGAATTACTAAAGAGATTTGAGATGGAGAAGTCCAAACTAATAGCAACAACCGATGTCAACATCATGCAAACTCGACAAGGATAAAAATGGGAAACTAGTTGAAGAAATCAAATACAAGGGTATGATAGGCTCTCTTATCTATCTCATTACATTGTGTATTAATATCATGTTTGTTGTGTGTCTTTGTGCTCACTTTCAAACATCCCTGAAAGAATCAAATCTCAGTAAGGTCATACGTAATATATGATATCTCACTGGCACACATCAAATTAGCCTATATCACCCTAAATTAGTGGATTGCGATTTAGTTGAGTACACCAATTCTGATTTTGCTGGATGTAGATTGGATAGGAAAAGTACCAGTGATACGTGTCTCTTACTTGGGAACTCACTTGTCTCCTAGCATAACAAGAAACAAGCAAGTGTCACGTTGTCCACAACTGACACATAATATGTTACCATGGGTAGCATAATATGCCCAAATCTGAGTACTCAAAAGAAGTTGCGATCCTTTTGGTTTGAATAATGTTCGAGTCACCTACCAACGAGCCATCTACATAATATTTAATGATGTCATAATAAAATTCATGGATGTCTACATTGAAAATTTTAGAAACAAATAACAAAACCTAGAACACTGAAGGAAATGTTTTGGGACAATAAGAAGAAGAAAAACTAACCTCAAGATGAACCCAAATAAATATGATTTACAGTGTGCTAAGGGTAAAGTTTTTTGTGTTTTTGATTGACATAAAAAGGATTGAAGTCGACAAGAACAAAGTTAGAACCATGATAAAAATTCCACCCTTGAATACAAAGAAAAAATTGCAGTTCTTTTGGTCAAGGCAAATTTCTTGTAAAGATTTATTTTGAATCTATCATAAAAGGGAAAGGTGTTCACACCATTGGTCAAACTCAAGACCATACATGATTTTGTGTGAGAGTGTCAACATCAAGAGGCTTTTGAATCAATACACAAATGTCTTGTAAAGTCTCTGACGATGAAGTTTCATGTCCTTAGAATAAATATGATTCTTTTTATTTCAGTGTCATAAACAACTATAGGAAGGTTGCTAGCTTTGAATGATGAATCAATGTAGAAAGAGTTATGTATTATCTAGTTAGTCATTAAACGATGTCCAAAACTATGTATTATTCAATCGAGTAGTTATATTTGTCTTTGTATTTATCTTGTACTCAAATTAAATGTTACATGATGCCCTGTAATTTTTATGGTATGTCAAAAATATTTGTGAACAAAGTATCAAGTACATGCCAGCTAAATCAGTTCTAAAATGACACGTTGACAAATAAATTAATTTTGTGGACATTTTATTAAATGTTATAAAGTTGTAAGTGAAATGTGAAAATTGTAAAATATAGATTAATTTGTGGAAAAATATAAAGAGAGAAATATAACATTTGTGGAAAAATATAAAGAGAGAAATATACACATTTGTGGAAAAAAAATTGCATTATTTGAAATATTCTTCCATCCAAGTTAATATAGTCTTAATATAGACATGATAAATTTTTCAAAAAAGAAAATCAAAGAAGAAGCAAGTGTTGTTTGATTAATAAAATTACAACGGCTGTATTAATAAAATGTAATATTGAGTTAAAATGATGTATTATAATTATTATATAACATGCAAAGCTTTATAGTTAAAATAAAATCCAAATAGTAAGATATGAAATAGATATAATCTTTGTACATACATACATACTGTATCTATTGCTGGAGCTTGCTGGTAACAAAATTTGAGATGATTAAGATGAAAATAAAAACAAAAAATTGAGCTCAGATGTGCCATTTTTCGCAACCGAAGTAGACGATAGTGATGAAACCCATCACCACAACTGACACAAGAGTCATCACCGCTCAATTATTTGCACCAGCCGGGAATCGAACCCGGGTCTGTACCGTGGCAGGGTACTATTCTACCACTAGACCACTGGTGCTTTGGTGATTGCTACCTAAACGTGTAGCTATTCCTTATTGCTTCTCAATCGTGCAGATATCCCTAACTACACTTTATTCTCTTTAAGTAC
The DNA here is from genome assembly GCF_029867415.1 of Vicia villosa. NCBI lineage: Eukaryota > Viridiplantae > Streptophyta > Magnoliopsida > Fabales > Fabaceae > Vicia > Vicia villosa. Next base: position 14,879,888 of record NC_081184.1, on the reverse strand, counting down.
ATTTTGTTCTCTATGAGAATTATGATACCATTGCAATGCTAAATAAAATTAGTTGGAGTATTTTTTTTTTTAATAATTAATAGCAAATGTTCAAAAATATTTGTCAATTCAACTCAAATATTAAATTATACTCAAGTGCACTATATTCTATTTTATTCTATTAATTAACCTTCCATTCAAAAAACTTAATTCTATTTTATAACAATTTAATTTTATTTATAAAACTTAATGATAAAGTTATTTATATTTAAAATATTCTTATATTTCAATGTGATAATAGTGGTCGCTTTTAATATTTTATATAATTTTATTTTGAAAATGTTTCGTTCGGTAATCCGATATGAAATGAAATTAAAATGTTTGAGATCATTTTTTTTTGAAAAACTGTAACGGGGAACAATCACATTTAATGTGGTTCCATCATTGAAACAATTCGTCACCCTTTTCTAACACGTGTATTGACGCGGCCAGTTCAGGTAAGGTGCAATTTACTGAGTACTTGAGTGTACTCAAGTTTGGCGTGTATCCATGAGTGGGAATCTAGTCGTTGATTTCGTGATTTCTTTCCATATTTAGTCTTGATCTTTCAGCTTCTATTGCTTATATATAGAGTGAGTTGAGTATTTGAAAGTTTTTCGCAACCTTTAGCTTTTAAGCTTGATGTTACTTTAAAGAGAAACATCTCAGTCCCTTCTTCCTTAAGAGTGTCACTAGAAGTGATTCAGTGCTTCACTTCAATCCTTCACCCTTTTCCCATTCCTCATACTTCATTAATACCAGACAACCAATATTCATTTCTAACTCAAGCTTTACCTTCAGTGTTTCCTATTTTTTAAGTCAAGATGAGCGATAATACTATCAATTTATTGAGTGATTCTTAAGTTAAAACTTCATATGTTTCTGCAATGGGGACACTCCCTGATTCTCCTCTCCCTTCCCTCAGTAGCATATGTAGGAACAAATTAAGAAGAAATAAACAATGAAGAAATTGACAAATTTAAAAAATTTGACAGAAAACATCAAACAACAAACATTAAGTAAAAAAGAGACATGAAACGTCCAAAGTGAAAGGGAAATTTTTTTCTACACGTTTGTAGTTTAATGAAGAAACAAAAGAGATAAAGATGAGCATTCAAAGTCAAAGCCAAGGAAAACAACATTAAAAATAAAGAGGGTGACGAGAAATAGAAAGCAGGTTGAGAGAAGGGATTATCTTATAGAAAATGGGAAGAATTTAGAATCTTTGAGAGGAAATGAGTTTCTTCTCCAACCTTTATGTTTCAGATGAAATAGGAGAGAGGAAATTTGTTGGCAATGTTTTGGGAGAGATGGAAAATAAAGGTTTTTGAATTGGTTTAAGGCGAGATAGGGAGATGATTAAGCGGTAGGGTGATGTCTGCTGGATGAGAAGAGATATGTAATTGAGAAAAGCTATTGTTATTATGTTGATTACTTTAAAAGATAATTTTTCGTGTAACTGAGTAATTTGTAGAAGGGTTATTAAGGTTATGGGTGAGAATAGGTCAGACCAACTAACAGAGGCCTACGACCTAGTCTACACAGGCCAAGGCCAGGCCAGACTTTTTTTTAAGTAGAAAAGGCTTAGGCTTTTTTATAAACCTATTTAGTTAAATAGGCTAGGGTGCAGGACATATAAAGAATCTTTTAACCCAATCAGGCCGGCCTATTTTAATAAATATGAATAAATTTATTATTTTTTATATTGTATTTTGTACTTTATATTAAAATACAAAATTAAAGTCTAATTATCTTGAAGAACTTGAAAAAAAAAGTTGAAATAACCATATGAATAATGTCATAAGTTGTTTTTATAAGTTCTCTCAAATAAATAATTTCACAAAACTTATACTACTATGTAAGCTCACATAAATCGATGTAAACAAACATTTAATATCATTGTAATTTTGATTCTCTAGTATATTTAAACATTAGTTGAATTACGTATACACATATATTCAAATGATATAGGTTTTTTAAGCAGACTAATAGGCTTATCAGACATTTGAAAAGGCCAGGCTCAGGCTGAAAAAATAAGTTTATGATAGGCCACAACCCAGACTTAGGCTTTGAATTTTTTGGTATGCCAGGCTCAGGCTTAATAAAGGCTAACTCGGTCCAACTTATTTCCACCCCTAAAGGTATAAAGGAGACATGTTTCAATCTTAATTAGTTGATTGATTTTGGCATCTAAAAAATAGTCTCGTAGCTTGTTATTAATTTTGCCTTCTGTATGATCTTTATTAATATCAATTTTATTATTATTATTATTATTATTATTATCAAAATTAGACTATTTTTTTTCATAATCGACTTATTTTCTATAATTAGTAAAATACACATTGTTTCTTTTAATTTATGAGATTAATGATATGCACTAACAATATAAAATAATTCTACATTGTCAATGACCAAAAAATCCAAAAAAAAAACAACTTAAAAAAGTTCGTCCAATAGGATTTCATCACTCCACCATATCATATCACTAATTTAAATTTTTTTCACACACTTCATATTATTTTCTTCGGAGTTTACCTTTTAAAAATGAATAAATAATATGTTGCGGTTTCGAACTCGCACACTGTTGTTGCACAACTACCAAATGAGCTATTGTAGATAACTTTTTTATACCCGCTGACGCTTAATTAATAACGTTAAAAATGTGATTAATTAAATTGAACAACAATTTATTCAATTCACACTCAAATTTAAATTTAATTCAACTACATAAACTAACTATATTTCAAAACTACATTTTATATCATAATTCCATTAATAATCTATTCAACAATTAACTACATTTTTGTAGGAAATATTTAAAATTTTCACCTTTCTTTCTAACATGGATTAAACTTGACCCAAATATTTTGTCACCTTCTTTCAAAAATGAAAGTAGAAAAATAAAAACCATTTCTCACCTAGTTTGGAATTGGATAACACACAATTTCAAAATCCTAAAAACCCCATAGCATTTCTCTTACACAAAATGAATGATAAACCCTTCCATTAATCCAAACCCAAAAACAATGTCCTTATCAATTCTTCATCTTCTTCCTCTCTTTCATCTTCCAAAAAACCCCCTTTCCAAATTCACACCAACTTCTCAACATAAAATCAAAGCCTCCACAACAGAACTCCAATCCCAAACCCCAAAACGACGCAACAGAAAAAACACCCCAACCCAAAATGACACACCACAACCCCAAAACGACACACCAGAAGAACAACAAGAATTAGAGGATTACGACGACGGAATCGATTTCCCATACGAAGACCCACCCTTAATATGCTGTTTCGGAGCAGCGCAGAGGGAGTTTCTCCCTACGGTGCGCGTGCACGAGTTTCCGATGGACCCCGACATTTACTCGGAATGGAAGATGCTTCAATGGAAGCCTCCGGAGTTTGCTCGAGCACCTGGCGGGCCGTCGTCGAATGTCGCGGTGGCGCATGTTAGGCTTGGCGGAAGGGCGGCCTTGTTGGGGAAAGTTGGGGAGGATGAGTTTGGGGAAGAGATTGTGTTGGGATTGAATAAGGAGAAGGTGCAGACGAGAGGGGTGAGATTTGATTCGGGGTTTAGGACTGGGTGTAGTTATATGAAGGTGAAGTTTGATGATGGGAAGATGAGGATGGAGACTGTTAAGGAAGCTGCTGAGGATTCTCTTCGGAGTGATGAGTTGAATCTTTCGATTTTGAAAGAGGTTATTTTTCTTACTTTACTCGACTAGCATTGTTGATTGTTAGTTTTTGATACTTCTGTTTGCTTATTTTTCGCTAAAAAACACGGCTTATAGTTAAGAGTCTCACATTGAACGCAATGAAATATGACTTGAAAATGTGTTTAAAAGTGATAGACATATGTGGTCTTACAAGCGGTTTTATAAGAACGAGTTAAGTTGAATCTAGATTTTAATATGGTATCGAAGTTATTCGAGATTGTTGGACTATCTGCTATCGGATCACACTCTAGGTGTCCCATAGAGGTGGTGCCGTGTGTGTGATAAGAGTTTCATATTAGATGATATATGACCTGATAATGTGTTTATATATTCGAGACATTCATCTTGTTACAAGTAAGTTTTGTAGAGTTGAATTATGCTTAATCCAAATTCTAAGACTCGTCTGATTTTTTTTTTGGTCATGTAGCCTAGTGGCTGTGAATTAATTTTAAAGATGAACAAGTGGGATGTTGCGGGTTCAAATCCGCAACCCTGCATCTGATGTCCTTGCACAGTTACCAACTGAGCAGCTGACTTAACGGGACAACTCGTTTGTATTTTACTTTACATGCAAGTCTTCATAGTCATATCTCGATTCAATATAATACTGAACTCAATTGATATGAATCTCTAGAGTGTATCTATTTTGGACATGAATCTCGTCTTAAATGTTGATTCATGAAGATTAAGATAAATGTTGATTGACTATGAAGAACCCCAATTCATTCATCTGGATCCAAACTTAGTGTAGCAATTCACTTTTTTGTCAACTTTTTATAGTCAGACATTATTCTTTAGTAATTTAATTTATGACTTGGATCCTGAATTATTTTAAGGTACATATATGATATTTAGTTTATAATTTTGAAATAGAACTTGTTGTTACTTAAAAATGCCATGTCATATTTTTATTGGTAACTCGTATCTTACTCTTTATGAGATTCAATTTATGATTCAGACAATTGGTCTTTTGATTCTCGATTGATAACCCTACTAAAGAAGTATAATTAGACTTTGTTTTCATGTTATTTAGGGAGGGAAACTTTGTCTGTTAGGTTAGGTTGTATAATAACTTTCGTAGAACTGGTAAAAGTTTGTTGATGTATAAGGAAAACAGTTTTCCTTTGTTTGGGAGAATTTTTGATAAACATGATATTACTTATATTTCAATGTTTTTACACTGAAGGCAAGTTTGATGTAAATTATATTATACGTTTTTCAATCTAATCTTGAAGCTATTTTTCATCAGTTCTAGTCAAATTGAGGTTCAGAAGCAAATTTTGTGTGAGCTAGCCAAACGTTAGTATTTGAACAAAAAAATATGCATTGACTTGAGGCAAAATCAATTCTGATACTTACTTTGTGTAGTGTTTTTTAAGATAAATCAATTTTGATACTTTACGATGTCGAAAGGATTTTGCATGGAAGATAAATAAATTGCAATTGATTTGGTTTGGAAGATATTTGAATCACTTATGAAGTATAAATATAAAGAATTTTGTAAGTCACACATGTAAGAGTTTGGGAAACTAGAAAATGTTGCTTCTCTTGGAATCAATTCTACCCAATACCTATCCCAAAATTGTTTTTATCTGACATTTTTTGAAATTGCAATAATTTGTTAATGTTTGAAGAATTCTCTTCTGTTTGAATAAGATTTGTTGTGATTTGTTTCTGTGGATTACTGCAGGCTAGGATTTTCCATTTCAATGCAGAAGTTCTAACATCGCCGTCTATGGAATCAACTCTATTCAAAGCAATTAAGTGGTCCAAAAAGTTCGGCGGCCTTGTGTTCTTTGATTTAAACTTGCCATTACCTCTGTGGAGATCACGTGACGAGACTCGACAAATAATAAAAAAAGCATGGCAAGAAGCAGACGTCATTGAAGTTTCAAGAACCGAATTAGAATTCCTTCTAGATGAAGAGCATTACGAGAGGAAGAGAAATTATAAGCCCCAATACTACGCCGAAGATTACGAACAAACCAAGAATCGTCAAGAGTATTACCATTACACTGCTGAGGAAATCTCGCCTTTGTGGCACGATAAACTTAAATTCCTGTTTGTGACTGATGGAACAATTAGAATCCACTACTATACCCCTTCTTTTGACGGGGTTGTGGTTGGAACAGAAGATGTTCTCATAACTCCATATACTTGCGATAGAACCGGCTCGGGTGACGCGATTGTGGCTGCTATTATGAGAAAACTAACCACTTGTCCGGAAATGTTTGAAAATCAAGATGTTTTGGAGAGACAGCTACGTTTCGCTATTGCGGCCGGAGTTATAGCGCAATGGACTATTGGTGGAGTTAGAGGTTTACCTACTGAAAGTGCTGCTCAGAATTTGAAAGAACAAGTTTATGTACCTTCCATGTGGTGATATAAGTTGTTTGTGCAACTAGAATAGAAAACTTAGTAATGTCATGAGGCATAGTGAGTAGTTAATTGTTTCATTATTTATATATAAGTCCTTTCTAGGAATCTTTGTTTCATCTCAATGTGAGCAGGTAGAAGAACTCAATCAAGATTTTGCAGAAATTGTTTAATTTGAGAATTGGAATGTTAATGTACACTATTTTTGTGCTAGATTGTGTCTTCCAACTTAACTGCTGGTTTGGAGTTCAGATTTAGTTTGACCAATAGATATCTACAGTTGTATGCAAAAAAAAAAATTATTTAAACCTAAAAAAACCTCAATTCAACAACAAACTGTTTGACATAGAAATGAATTAGAGATTGAACAGTTTTTATTACAGTTCAACCGGTTCAATCACGATTGAATCCGATGATTGATAACTGGGTGTATATGAATTTCTTCGAAAAAATGTTTAATCATCTACTATTGAATCACAATTTAAATCGATTTTGGACCTCCGTTCAACCGTGTTTGATCTAATTTTTTTTGGTCAAGTAGTCTAATGACTGAAATTCATCTTTTAAAGATGAACAAGTGAGATATGGCGGGTTTGAATTCGCGCTCCTACAAGTGATATTCTTGCACAACTATCAATTAAAGTGACTGGTTTAATTCAATTTTTAAGGAGTTACTTTTGGCACCCTGAGTGGTGGTCATACACGTCGGTGAAAAATCAATAATTCTCTTAAAAATCGGAAATATATTTTTGAACGCGCCATACTGCAAATATAAATATAACAAGAAGATAGAGAAAGGCATACACTTATATAAGTATACCACATCCTTGAAAATCTGAAATTGTCTTTCAAGCGTCAAGAGATACATTTCCAGACGCATCCAAATCACATACGAAAATGCATCTTCGAGCACTATAGACATTATAGATTTTTTATAGTGGCGTGTGAGTAGGGATTGGAATAGGTCAGATCGGCCTAGAGGGGCCTATAGTCTAGCCTATTTAAGGTCAGACCAAATCAGACCTATTTAATAAAAAGATTAGGCTTGAGCTTTTTTAAAAGCCTATTTAATTAAATATGTCAGACTTAGGTATCAAAAAAGCTTATGAAACCTTAAGACCGACCTATATTTTCATATATAATAAAAATAGTTTAAATAGGTTGGCCCATATATGCTTATAAAAAAGACTAAATAGATTGCCCTTTATATGAATATATATTAGAAGATTGTGCTTCTAGCACTTGTCACTTCCTTATTGTTTATCTTGTGATTTAGTTTTATGTGTATTTCTGCATTTACGAAATGATAGACTCCAAAGTTTAAATTGTGCTGAAGAGTTTGTACATTTATGTTTCTTGGCAGTGCTTATAATAGTTGTTCTGTATAGATTCTATAGAATAAGCAAATGCAGCATGCTAGACTCCAAAGTATAAATTGTGCTAGATTGTGTCTTCCAAATTAGCTGATGGTTTGGAGTTCAGATTTAGTTTGACCAATAGATATCTACGGTTGTATGCAAATATTTTTTTTTTATTTAAACCCAAAAAAACCTCAATTCTTCAACTACAAATTGTTTGACACAGAATTGAATTAGAGATTGAACAGTTCTTATTACAGTTCAACCGGTTCAATCACGATTGAATCCGATGATTGATAATTGGGTGTATATGAATTTCTTTGAAAAAAATGTTTAATTATCTACTATTGAATCACAAGTTTTGGGCCTCCGTTCAACCGTGTTTGATCCAATTTTTTCGGTTAAATAACATAATGGCTGAAATTCACCTATTAAAGATGAACAAGTGAGATTCGCAAGTTCGAATCCGCGCTCCTACAAGTGATGTTCTTGCACAATTATCAATTGAGCTGACTTAACGTGACTGATTTAATTCAATATTTAAATTACTTTTGACATCTTGAGTGGTGCTTATACACGTCGGTGAAAAATCAATAATGCTCCTAAAATTCAGATATATATTTTTGGACGCACTATATTTCAAATATAAATGAAGTGGTCGGTTCTAGGAGAAATTATCAATTCCAACTTTAGTTTCTACGAATTTAGCAAACATCCTCTGATTTTGCTTTCGTAATTTATTTGGTTGGTAATTTTTTGCCCTTCCGTTTTTTGTCGGGTTTTTACCCGTTTCTGTGTAAAAAGGTTGGAAAACCCTTAGTTCTCTCATTTATATCAACTTGCTTACACACAAAAAAACATGAAGATAAAGGAAGACATAGAGTTTAATTTTTTTATACGTTTCAATTTTTTTAGGAAATTGCTCATTAGACCCTTATATAAGTATGTCACACCCTTGAAAATTTGAAATTTTTGTTCATGCGTCAGGAAATGCATCTCCGGACGCACTCAAATCACATATGGATATGTATCTTCGGATTCAATTTTTACGTAATAGGGGTGTTTATTCGAATCGGTATGAAAAATGGTAAAAATAGATGCGACCAGAGATGCATCTCCGAGCACTAGAAACATTATAGATTTTTTATAGTAGTGTCAGAGCATCCATAAGAATGGAAAGACCCTTCCCTTTTTTAAAGGTGGCTCTTCACTACTAAAAATAGAAAGACCAACCTTATTTTCAATTAGCGATGTTCTCAATCCATAATATGCTCAAATTTGAAAGAAAAAAATTTAAAGGTGGCTCTTCACTACTAAAAATAGAAAGACCAACCTTATTTTTAATTCGCGATGTTCTCATTCCATAATATGCTCAAATTTGAAAAAAAAAAACTTCACGTTTTCTTGGGATGGATTCAAAAACTTCTTTTTATTCAATGAAAATTTTACCTCGTACCCCTACAATTATTCTCATACCCCAACACGATTTTTTGGGGACTAAAATACCCTCATATAAATAGTTAATATTTTTCAAATTTTCACTTTTTCACTCGCATAAGGAAAACGCTCTCGGAACTGGAAAAAAAACTCCAAACCGCAACACTAAAGTTGACTCTTCCAGTTTACAAAAACACACACCAGAACACTCAAGCCCACTCTTCCGATTTAGATCAAATCATTCCAGAACAGCCATAGTAAGTCATCCGATTTTGTGAAGGGTCATACCGGAACACATAATCCAAGTCATCAGGTTTTAGTGTTGCTTTCCAGAACACTTTTATAAATTCTTCCATTTCATGCGGCTTACATACTAGAAGGCTTTCATGAAGTGTTCCGGTTGTATTGCGCAATCATTCCGGAATACTTTCCAATTGTGCTCCAATTTGTTTTTTTTTGTTAATTTAACAATGGTGCGAATACGAAGATTAGACGACATGATTCCTGTTCTCACTTTAGGACGACGCGGGGTTGCACCTATGATGGAAGAAGATGAAGAACATGTTTGTCCATCTGCGCCCGTCCTACAGCTGCCAATTGGATTTCCAGGAGGGCTGACGGATATCTCTCTATTGGTGAAGTACGAGCATCATAGTGCTTGACATGTATGGTTCAGTGAGGTAAGTCAAAGAAATTTATTCTATATCGAATATTTTTTTTATTTTTAAATGTATTTTATAATGTGTATTTTTATTTATTTTCAGGAGAGAGGTGTGAAGAAAGAGCTGAAAGTTGCTGGACATGGGCTTTAAGGACACGGTTTCTGTTGTTCTCCCATCAGAGATGGAGTATTGGGTGTCTAAGTCTGGTCTAACTTCTCTATAGAAAGCTAGTCTGACAAAGATAGACCCGAACCTTGTACCTGCATTTGTAGAGAGATGGCATCTGGAGACATCTTCATTTTACATGTCATTTGGTGAGATGAGTATTACTTTGAATGATGTTGCTTGTCTGCTACACTTGCCCATTAGGAGGGTGTTATGGAGCCCCGAACATGTCACTGAGGAAGTTGCAGTTGAGCTTGCTATTGATTACTTAGGAGTGTCACGAGTGATGCTCACCGACATGTCTGTGACTGTAGGGGCGCTTACTATAATATGAGGTGGTTATACGACATATCCGTAGAGCATCGAGCTGCTAGTAGATGAGCATATGCGACTAGAGCGTATTTAATGTTGTTGGTGGGTTGTATCATTTTTACTGACAAGACTTTTACGCTTGTCGAGGCACGATATCTGTTGTTATTTAGAGACTTGGATAGACTCGGGAGTTACAATTGGGGAGCCCCTGCTTTGGTTACCCTCTACAAATATCTTGGAGATGCATCCATGTTTAGTTGCAAGTAGCTTGGTGGATATCCTACTCTACTGCAAGTATTTATTTAAATTTATTGTATTCTAATTTATGTATTTTTATTACATTTGCTTACTAACAGTATTAATTTTGTAACAATACTGGATTCATGAGTATTTTCCGAAACTTGGTCGATGTCATGCCAACAATTTCAAACAGAGGTTGTCTATATTTATTTGTCTTATAAGTGTTGTCCATAACTAAGACAATAGGAAAAATATTCAGCAACTTAACCGAATTTAGATGAGCCCAGAAAATATCTCTCACAACTTCTGAGTCATCTCTTTTTCTACTCCAGTAAACATAGCCTGCATCCTTTATAAGCTCAAGCAAATGTTGTATCTCACTTCTTGGACCTCTTATCTCCTTCTCTATCATACTCTTATGCTTATATATTTGCATGATCCGAATGACATTCTCAAGATCTCGCTCTTGCAACAAAATTAATATGTGTCTAGGTGGAACATATCTGTTTGTCAAATCAACAACATGCTGCTTCTCATATGTGGTTAACATACCAACAAAGGCATGACTTTCTAATATACCAAGTAATCCATTATCATGAACTCCACATTTTACATCAACCTTCCATCCCGACCCATCTTTTGCCGGAGTCAACTTGATTTTGAATGGACATCCACATCTCTTAGTCGTACCTTAAGATTCACTTCTGTCCTTGTATTTTCTCCTTTTATCGCAATCAAATATTACTTTGTTGCTTCTTCCTCTCTTGTATGTTTCGGTGTGTGAACGAGTGATAATAACTGTTACTTTATTTATGATTCCAACCTCTTTAATCCATCTTATAACATCTTCTCGTGTATCGAATCTTTTAGCAGTTTGGAATACATCAGTGGTATCTACAAAATTTTCATTTTTTTTAGCAAATTTGGAGCGGAATTTCTATACCTGGATTTTTTTAATAAAAAAGTACACCGGGTGACTTTCATGAAGAGTTCCGATTTACATTAAACCAAACACCGGATGACTTTGGAAAAGTGTTCCCGTTAGCAAAACATACTACCAAAAGACTTTTGAGAAGTGTTCCAGTTTAATTAAAATTTTTGGGTCATACCGGAAAACTATGTTAAAGTCTTCCGGAAGTTGTTTGAGTCGAAACTGGACCACTTTATGCAACTGCTCCGGTTAAGTGTTTCTCAATGTGTTTTGGAATGAATGCGTAGGGGTGCAACTTTTAGATTTTTTTTTTTTGTGAATAATAAAAAGTAAAATGGTAAACTGATTAAAAACATTGAAGGTAAGATTGACATTTTTTAAAAATTGTAAGGGGTACAAGTATAATAGTACGAGATAAATTTTTCTTATTCAATCAACTAAACTCGTTCGGCCCAATTGTGACAACATGCTTTCAAGGTAGGCCTAAACTAATGGGTTTATATTTGCCTTTTTTTTAATCTCTATTTGAAGAATTAAACTTGACACGCCGCGTTATACTTGACACTCTCACAATATGCGTGATTTTATCGTTATATCCTTTTCTAAAATTATCGATTTTTCATAAAATATGAGTAAATTTCCATAATTTCAAAACTGCATTGATAATTTAGAAAAAAAAGAAAAAAATATAAAAAAAATCATAACTTTCATAAATGTTTAATAGAAATTTCAAAATTTTCCGATAAAAATAATTACTTTCAAAAATCGGTATAATTTTATGTTGACAATTTTAAAATGAACTATCAAAAATTTGGAATTTTACCGGAAATTTTCAAAGAACTAGTGAAAATTTAGACTTGTTTGAATGTGTTTTACTTTTAATTTTTTAAAAACAATTTTGTAAGTCAATTTTGATCCAATTTTATTTAGGGGTAATTTTGAAATTAATGAAATATGAGGGGTGTCAAGTATAATTTTGGAGGTGGCAGGAGAAATTCTCCTCCATTTACATCTATACCATATTTTTATGACACACATTTTTAAATTTTGCTTGGGAGTTTGAAGGGAAAGGGAAGGGGAGATTTAAATAAAAAAGGATTGGGTGAAAAAAATAGAAGAATTTAGATAACTTATTTTCATTCAAAAATCTAAGTTTTCTTAATTTAGAGAACTAAAAATATTGGATTGAAAGAGAGTTTAGAAAATTTTGGAGAGATTAGACAAATTATTTAAATATAGTTTATATTGTTATATTATTTCAAAAATTAAAAATAATCTTATGTTAGTGACAAGTATTTTTTTAAATTTTTTATACAAACTTTTATTCCAAAAAGTATTAAAAATTTTATAATTTTTAAAAAAATTGTTTTTCCAAAATTTTCATTTTCCTTCCTTCTAAACTCCTAAACAAACTTAAACTTTGAAGGTAAATCTCAAACTCCTACAAAATTTTAATATTTAATATGAATAATACCTTTTTATACCTTTACTAGTGAAAATCATACAAATCTCTGTATGTTTTAATATTTAAAACCTTTCCAAAAAAAAAAAAAAAGTCTATAAGAGCAATACTTCAGGATCTCGCTCCAGGACTACAAGAGAGAAATGTCACATTTCAACTCAAAATTTTAAGATGTTAGGTAAATGAGTTCTCTATCTTATAAATCCAACATTCAACCCATTCATAAGTAATGTATGATTTTAACCACTCACACTTGCACTTAACATGTTTCTCAACACAACTCACACTTATTTCTCAACCCAAACTAAACCAGTCAAAATAACTTAAACATAGAAATTTGTTATTTTCTTTTCAAACATCCTTTCTTGGACCATGTTTTTTATTCCTATTATCAAAATTTGGAATTACATAAAGAGTAGTGAATAACTACCTAAAGGCTAAAGCCAACAATTAAACGATAAATTAAAGTTTCAATCACAATAAAATATTTAGGAAATAAGGTAATTGGAAGTGCACTTCCCACTTACCAAAAAGGCCAACGACTAACTCAAAGTCTTGCTTCAACGGCTTCATTTTTCTTTGCTACTTTAACTTCCTTTAGTGATTGACTCTATTTCATTTCTTTCAAATATATTATGTTTAGTCATAAATAGAAAAAAGAAGAAGAAGTAGAGTATGTGTATGTGATTTTTCATCTAACGATTCTTGCTTTGGTCAAAAGAAGAAGTATAGTTTATTTGTTTGTGATAATTTATCTAACAACTTTTGCTTGGACTTAGGTATGAGTAGAGTTTCACGGCCTAACTAAAGTGTGGCTTGACCGACACAATATAATTAATACATAGGAAAAAATAGAAAGAAACTCTTAGTGCTACTTTCTTCACCTTTATGATCATTTCAATTCAAATGTATGAATTTAGAAAACCACAAGTGTGTACAATTTGGATGCGTATTTCTAGAGAAATAATTTGCTACCATTGTTTAAGAAATATGATTAAACCTAACACAACTCTATAAAACCGCCTTGTAAGATGATAATTGTCCACACATATAAAGACATGTTTAAGTCATATATTGTTCGATATAAGACTCTTAACACACCCCCTCACGTCCAGGACTGAACATCTGGAGTGTGAAAATAAATGGTGGGTGGTCTGATAGCGGAAACCTGATAGCAGGTGGCCCACCGGATCTAAACGAGACTTTGATAGCATGTTAAATAATGTGGTTAGGTCTAACTCAACCCTACAAAATCGGCTTGTAAGGTGAGGATTGCCCCACTTATAAAGATATGTTTTTAGCCATATATTGTCCGATATGAGACTCTTAACACCATTTATTATTTTGATGCAAAAAAAATTGTGAATGGTAACAAATGTGTTCATTTTGTTATTTGTTTTCTATCAAAAATACACTACACTACAATGAATTGAAACTCATTTGTTTAAGACTCGTATAAGCATTTGGTCCAAATCAATAGTTATTAATAGTTATAAGCATTTGGTCCAAATCAATAGCTTACAAGTGAAGCGATGAATCAAGATGTGATTATGAGTTTCAATAATTGATTATGCATCTTGATATTCTGGTCCGACAATAAGATACATGCAAACAATGTGACACTCAAGTCATAAACAATAGAAACTGAGGGTATTTAGAGTTAGTGTAATGTGTACTTGAATATGACATCTTTGTTAGGCTTTTATACTATAGTTTGAAGGTTTGAGTCCCTAGAACCTTCTCTTGAGAGACATTTGTCTTAGGGGGATAAAGTCCTAGATCTCGACTTGCCTTAATTTGGCCATCCTGATTGCTTTGTGGAACATTAAAGTTCTTTATCACTTGGATCACTCTCCTCGTTGAATTCACCAAGATAAATTAAATTTCTCTTCATGTCAGGTATATACCTTATATCTATCTACAACTTTATGATTCATCATGGAGCTTGAGCATCATATATTCAATTCTTGCAATCTTGTAGGCTTTATTGTTACCTTGTAGCACTGATCCCTCATCTTGATCACATAGTTACTCAAACACATCTTTGTTTGGTTTCATGTGCCAAGTGCAACCCGAATCCATAATCCATAATTCATTCCTTGCTAAAAATTCTGCTCGAAACCACCAGGATATCTAATTATTCATAATCATCTTGAACAATGGTTGCATTTCCATTATCCTTGATATCACCATAATTCTTCAACCTATCATGACACACTTTTCTAGTATGACCTTCCTTCTTACAGTGGTAACACTTAATAACAAGGGCATTACCACCATAAGAATTTTGTAGAACTTTACCCTTCTTCTTCTTCGAGAATTTTCCTTTTACAAAAAAACCTTCACCAACAGATGGTGGCTTGTGCTTATTCCTTTCGTTCAAGTCCTTAGAGTATAAGGTTGATTGAGCTTCTTCAAAGGTTAGGGACTCTCCCCCATACAAGATAGTTTCTTTGAAATGGGCATGAGATCTTGGTAAAACACTCAACAACAACAACAACAACAATGCTTAATCTTCATCACCGATGCAAACATTAATATTTTCTGAATCAAGAATCAACTTATTAAGCATATCCAGTTGCTCAGTCAAAGCTTTGTCTTCACTCATCTTGAATGAATACAATGTCTGTTTTAGGTAAAAACGGTTTACCAATGACTTGGCCTTGTATAAACCTTCAAGTTTGATCCACACAAATGCTACGGTCTTTTCTTTTGAGATTTTCTTGAGAACCTTATCACTAATGTACAATATAATGGCAATGTGGGTTTTCTCGATCATCATCATGTTCTCCTTCCCAGTTAGGGCAACATCCATGTTTTTAGACCCCTTCAGCGCTTCTAGCAGAACCTGCTGAAAATGAATGACTCACATCTTCAAGCGTCATAATCCAAAATGAATGACTCACATCTTCTCCACGCTCGCCGCACCAGTTTATTGAGAAATCAGTGCCAAGAACAAAGTAATAGAGAGTTTCTTAAAAATCAAGAAACCTTTTAATTTAAAAAGATAAGGATAAAAGAGAAGAGATAAAAAAAATGGTTAAAACATATTTTCTATTCACTTTCACAAAGAGCGTTAATTGTTTACAAGTGAATCACAACCTCTCTCTAACAAGTGAGAGAACAACCTATTTATAAACAACTAGCATATGTATCTAATGTGTGATGTTTAATCTATTACAAGACATACATAGCTATTACATGAAAACATACATGTTGCATGCTGTAATATACATGAACAGACTTCAACTATAACATGTGAACTCGACTCTATCGAATTCTGAATACTTCAACTCTGTCGGATTTTGAAAATACTCCTTTTAGTTTAAAGTTGGATCCAATACTAATTTATACAACTAAGCTACATGATACGATCAAAATAGTTAACTACTTGTTTGTGAAGTAACTATTGTCAAATGTTGTGTCTTGCTATGAAAACTTATATATACTACATGTATCCACAAACCTAATCAATGATATTGATCATTAACCACCTAAAGAGTCCAACATATTTCTTCTCATTAATAATATTTTGCCATCTTTTTAAGGAGAATATAGTCCTTTACTAAAAATTCAACATAACTACAAAAATAATACAAAGGTTCCCTACTAATAGTAGTAAACATAGATGCCAATAATTCGTGGCAAATAACCCCTTGCATTAAGCAAACATATTCGGAATGTCCTAATAGGAACCGCACATAAACAAAATTAACGAGAGGATGAGAGGTCACAAGAGGATGAGAGGTGAAATATTAACTTGAGTATCTTTGACTGAAAATAGCTTCTTCTTTTCTTATGTTGATTAAGTTTACACTATGATGTAACTAAGCTTAATTGTCCACTTTGTGGTAGAAAAAAAAATATTAATATTAATATTAAATCAAAAAACTCATCCATGTAGAGAAAAAAGAAATTAATGTTAAGTTCGAATCTTATTAAATACTAGTTATCTTTTGTCTCAAGTTCAAATTTTGTTAAGTGGTAATAATTCATACTGAAACTAATAATTTATGGTTTGTCGGAATCTTCTTGAACTAGTTGGTCGAATAACAGGTCTTAAAAAAACACTAAATATTCGAAATCTTCCACATTTCAACATCAAAATAAATAATCCAAATCATCAAAATTTATATAGCCCAACAATTCAAGGTACACATCTTAAATCTAAATATAAACAAAATATGAATTGTAAAGTACAAAAGCAATTTATACAAGCCTTCAATCCAAAAAATGAATCCAATTATGCCCCCTTTCACCCATGATCCTCCAAAAAATAATCAATAAATCCAATGATTTTAACATTGTAACTCCAACAACAATAACTCCAACACCCCTAGTATAATTTTCTAACCTTTAGTTTTTCCCTTTACATTATTCACAAACTTTCTATTCTTTACCCTTTTTGTATACCTAAACTCAAACTAGTATTTTGAATAAAATGAGGTTCCTTTTGATTCTTCAACAGCCTCATCAAATAGGCTATAGACAAAGAAAAGCACATTCCAACCACAACTCATATGAGTTACCTTAAACTTTAAGGTAGTGCCATAATAATAACATGATGAAGCTCCAATGTTTTGGCCTTTTGTTGTCATTATATGACAAAAACTAAGATATTATCATCTTTGTGGTAGAATGCCAAATCTTTGGTCTAGTTTTTGGCTTGTAATTAGCTCTTGAGACTTGTTACAGACACAACCGGGAAAAGGGTTGGCGAAAAAATTCTCTTCGATCCTTGGTGTTTCGCCTACCTGTCTTAGATAAGGCGCACCTAGCCGTTCGGCGTGCAATTTTTTAACTTCTGAACAAAATTTCTCCCAAGATATTGAGCCGACATCAAATCGATCAATAAGATTTACAAAACTTGATCTGCAAATGAAACAAACAAATTTTATATATGTTGGTAACATGCACGGTGAAAAAAAGATATAAAAAAATTGAGTGTGGTTGGTTCCTCGGTCGTTAAGGATCCTCTTCAGTCTTTCCTTCTCTAACGGCTAAGATTTAGTTGGAGAAGGAAAGACTGGAGAGGATCCAAATCGAATTCAGATAGTCATTCGTGTTTCGTTAACTTACCTATCTGGATTGATGGTTTTCCGAAATCCTTCAAACCTCCTATGGCCCTGCACCGCCTTAGCCATGTTTCCGTCATAAGTATAAACAAAAACATCACTTTCAAGTGCAACAATATAATCCAAAGCAGCTAGACGGTTTTGATACGGCTTGAAAGGCTCTAATTCCTCATCAGTCGCGAGGGTGGAATGCGTAAAGACATTTGGATACTCGGCGCGGAAGGCTGCCATACTATTGCCACCATATATAGGTCCTGCAACAATATAGATTGTTGTAGTTGAAGGATACCCCATGGCTTTGAGAAAAATGGCTGCTTCTCTAGGTGACATAGGGCACCCTCCTTGCAACCGTCGATCGACACTGTCGATCTCTTTTTCCTTCCAATGCTTCACTTCATATCTCATAACCCTAAGTTCCTCGGCCTCGTCAGTCGTAAGATTATGACTACAGCCAGTAAAAGCCAGCATGTCTTTCTCATATCTACATTGCGCGTATCGCAGAAGAATAACCATTTGTTCAGAAAGCGTTATGCAATAAAAACCAGAAAACGAAAACGTTATCTAAAACCAAACAGATCCTTACGTTCACGAGATATAATAATACCTTAAATGAAGGGCAATATAAGGCTCATCGTTATTTCGTAGCCTATCAACCAAGGTCTTTCCAAGCTCCTCGATCTCAACCGTATACTTAAGAGCATGGTAATTGGCACGGCACCTAAGTTTCTGAATAGACGAAGCAAGACCATTGTTCGCAAGTCTTGAATCTGTATGAGTAAATTGTACAACCTTGTGTTTCTTCAGCATAGGAAGAATCTCACTTCTGTAGTAACTAGCCTGCAAAAAGAACCATCTAACTAAGAATTCATTCCACTAAAAAGATAAACTAGTAATCGAAAAAAGGCGAGAGACTGAAAAAAAAGCGGAAAGACGGATACTCATTAGAGTTATTTGATGATTCGCACCTTAGACCATGAAACCGGAGCCTTAACAAAAGGCTTGAGAGACGAGTACCGAATAGGCAAGTACTCAACAATATCGATGTCATCTTTCAACACTTTCATGAAGCGCCGCCAATCAAAAATATCTTTAAAGTCACTGAAATATATTAGGGAAATTATAATTTGGAAGAAAAAAATGATACCATGACAAAATAAACAGATGTTGATATAATCACAAGTTTGTTGAATAGTGAAAAATTTACCTTGGATCAGTCCAAAATGATTCATGGTCAAGAGCAGGAAGAACAAGTGTGGCATTCATTATTTTTGCCACTGCAACCATATCACATATCTGCATTTTCATTCAAGATTCTTAGAATCAGCAAAGTAGACCACTAGTTATATTGCTTTGGTCTTATTTATATGAAAAAGTTAAATTTTTGGACCCGTTTAGACTCGTCCCGTATAAGTCCGTAAAGAGAACAGACAAAAAAAATGAGGGCGGGACAGGAAAGATCTGCGGGTGCGGGCGGCACATTTAAGGCCTAAAAATTACAAAAATTCATATTAATGTCTGCGTCCGCTAAAGCCGAAAAAAAGAGCGGCCAGACATATTAGAGAGTGCAGACCTAAAATCCTGATTAAAAAATTAATACTGGCAAAATGAGCTGCCCGCCTGACTCGTTTTGCCACCCCTATAAATAGTAATGTTATTTGTGAAGTGGACCCCACCACTAATAACTATGTGTGCAAACTTACCCCAGTTCTCATTTGATTCAATCCACCGTTTGCATGAACAAGAAGATAGCCGTTAGTTTTTGACGTTTCTGAAAAGAACAAATAAATGCAAATCCTCAAATGAGACAAAAATGTAACACAATCATCAAAACATGACAGAAATCGAAGGCAAGTGTACATACTCATCCGGTTCCTAGGTCGTGACACACATTGATAATACTTGTCACTGTTTGGCTTCATCCATATTTCTGGAGTCTATTCAAAATCATCAAAAAAAATTCAAACATGATCATCAGAAAAGTAAATACATAACCACGAATTATTAATTAAACAAAATTGTCTAAAACTAAATTAATCACATTTAATTAAATAATTACTTAACGTGTAATATAATATGGATTCATGGTACATTTCAGCATGGAAAAACAGAAACAGAAAACGCGTGATACAAAGTAGTGTTAGAGACAAAGCCAACTAGCAAAAGAACCCAAAAATATTCAAACAATAGGTTCCTACCGACTTCAATATGGTGGAAATAATTAAAATTTAAGTTGAAAATTCCACTTATTTGATTAAGACATCACTTAAAAGAAAACTATTTTTTATTTTAACACCTACTATATAACTATTTCTTATACAATGTTATTAATTATAAACTTTATTTTTAATGAAACAAATTCCTATAAGAGTCAATTTCTAGAAAGCACTTATTACCAAAAATTTATTAACTGAGTAATTTTCTTACAACAAATTCAATGTTAGTCAAACAAGACTAATAAATCTTCCAAATCAATAAATAAATATTCCATATAAGAAAAACACATTCCTTGAAAAAAAAAAAAAAAAACTCTTCTATACCAAAACATAAGCTCCATACATTAGTAACAAAAATCATAATATTTATTAAAAATAAAAAATCATAAATTCAGCCATATTTAAATACTAAATTATATTCATATTTATACCTTGACCAAACAAAAATAGATGAAAATCTGATTTCTCAAAAACACTTTTCTCATAACGGTAAAAAGCGATTAAAAAAGGATTCTCAGAAAGAGAATTTTGTAGAGACAAGTAAAAAAAAAGCACTTTTTTGGCAACGTGATTATATGAATGAGAAAAGGAGAAAAGAATAAAAAAAATGACTTACAGCCAATCTTTCAAGGACCCTTTTAGGCATGGAAGTTTCAGTTTCAGTTTCAGTGACAACCCTTTGAGCCGAAGCCCAATCTTCCTTAAACCGTTGCAAAATCAATTGTCCATTTTCAATACTCTTCCCATTCATTTCAACCCCACCACCAATAAACAACGAAACCTTAAAAAAAACCGACATAACAACCATCACGATCAGAACCACAAAGATCTTCCGGCCCACGTTTTTCCCGGACCGGAGACCCTGAACCGAACCGGACAGCCAGAGAAAAAACTGTTCCAACCGGAGAATGACAGTTTCCGGGACGCATAGTAGAATGCGGGCGCGTAGGAGAAGGTAGCGCGTGATGGGATGTAGGTGGTGGTGCACGTGCGCGTGGTGGTGGACGGTACTGTTTAATAAAACGGGGTCGTCCGGTTCGAGTTCGGAGAAATCTGTGAAGCTTTGTGTTTGTTGGTGTTGTGTCTGTTTCTCTGTGTCGATGTTGTTGTTGATGTCGGGTACGCGTCTGCGTGTGGTGGTGGGACCCGCGGCGACCCTTGGGCTGGTGTTGGACGAGGCTGTTGTTGGGCCGCCGGACGACATCTTGTCGGTGTCAAAACGACGACGGGGTGAGAATTAAACGACAATGAATGGGAATTTTTGACGTTGATTTTTTTTGTTGATGTTTTTGAGGTTGCGGTTTCTGGGAGAGCTACGTTGTTGTTTTTGTGTTTTTGTTTTTTTGTTTTGTGTTCTGTGTTTTTGCTTGTGTTCGGTCGAAGTTGAATGTTAGAGAGAGAAAGAGAGAAGGAGAGAATAGAAAGAGAGAGAGAGAGAAAGGGAACGAAATTTGTGATCTGTGATTCTCTTTTTTTGTCGCTTTTTATATCATTGGGTTTTACTTGTTTCATATGACATTTGGATTTTGTTTTTAAATGAAATTACTATGTTGTCCTTTATGAGATTTCTTTTTTAATTTTACTTTGGTCATAAAACCATTTTATTTTGTCTCATGCTTGTTTTGATTTCTTACTTTGACTGGATTTTTGGAGTGATGTTGAAAATTATTGTTATTTAATTTTTGTAAGAATTGATTACTATATGCAAATTTCTTATATTGAATGTATATTCATTGAATAACTTATGAATGATTTATATATAGACAATAAACTGGATTTTTGGAGTGATGTTGAAAATTAGTGTTATTTAATTTTTATAAGAATTGATTACTATATACAAATTTCTTATATTGAATGTATATTCATTAAATAACTTAGGAATATGATTTATATATAGACAATGAACTAATTAGTTAATAAATTTTAAAAATATTTATATATAATTTAGTAAATTAAAAAAGTATTTTATGTACGTGATTCATATGTAGACTATATACATTAATTATTTATTTTATGTATATAATTTATATATAGTTTAAATGTGTAGGGGTGTACATGGGTTCGGTCAACTCGTTCAAACTCACTTAAAAAAATGAAAAAAAATTTATTGACCCCTTATGGGGAAAACCTCCCGCGAATATTTCAAATTACCCCTATTTCGGAGATGCATTTCCGAAATAAATTTTTTTAGATTTTCCTAGATTTTGGAGATGCAGCTTCGAAAAAATTCCAAAAATTGAGATTTTGATTAATTCGGAGATACATCTCCGAAAAAAACCCCAAAAAGATTTTTTCGGATATGCATATCCGAAAAAATCCCAAAAATTAAAAATCTTGGAATATTAATTAATTCACATATCATAAATTTGATATAATTTATGAGTTATAAATAAAAATTATTATATACTTCTATTCTAATTCATATTTTAAAATTTAAAAATAATTTCAATTACAAAAAAATTAAAATAATTCTAATTATTAAAATGTAGTTATAAATAATTCCAATTTATGTTTCCACGGTTGATAATAATAATGAGATAGATCAAGTAACAATAATAATAATAATAATAATAATAATAATAATAATAATAATAATAATAATAAAAATGATAAAAAAAATTATTTTTTATAATTAATTATGATAAAAATATCATTTTTCATTTAGTTAAAGAAATTAAAAGAAGATTTTGTCTTAATTTTATTTAGTGAATAAATTTTATATTTAATTTTATATAATTCAAAATTTATTTATGAAATTAGAATGTTTTTAATTTATATAAGTTTGTAAAATATTTTTTAACTTTAAAATTGTTTAGGAAATTTTGTTTATAAAATGATTTTTAATAACTATAAAATTGTTTTTGAAAATTAATTTATAAAATGATTTATCATAAAAAAAGAAAATAAATATCTTTATTATTATTATTATTAATTTTTTATATAAAAATAAAATATTAAGGTGAATTCTTATCTACCCAACTCAAAAAGTTGGGTAAATTTACCTCCTTTGTAAAATGCTTTGAAAACAACAAACATTTGTAGTATTTTAATAAATAATTAAATGTGTTAAATGAGATGGAATAATGTGATTGGTTGGAGGTACACTACCCAACTTTTTGTGATGCGTAGAGAAGTAGTCCCAAAATATTAATTTAAATATTTATTAGGTTAATATTATTATTACATCTTGATTATAATGATATATATTTAATAATATATTTTAATTAATACAATTAATTATACTATTAATTGTATTGATTCACCTTGATTTTAATTTTTCTAATAATTATTGAATTTTTTCCAAAATGCATATCTGAAACATTCCAAGACCAAAAATTGGAATATTAAAAAGGTGATTTCGGAAATGCATTTCTGAAAACATATTTTTTGGTATTTTCGGAAGTGCATTTCCGAAATCACCTTTTTTTTTTTGTGTTTTCGAAAATGCACTTCCGAAATCAACTTTTTTTCAGAAAAAAGTGATTTCGGAGATGCATTTTTGAAATATAGGGGCATTATGGGAATTTCGCCGCGAGTGACCAAGAAGATTAGGGGGTCAATAAAGAAATTCTCAAAAAAATTCATAAAGGTGGGTTGGGTCGGGTAATTGGATGAATATGAGTTTAACAACTAAACAACTATTAAAATTTTGGGTTTCAAGTAAAATCATACCCAAACTCAAAAAACTCCATGACCCACTAATCAAACATTTATTATTACAATTTTAATAATTTTGATGAATAAGAACTTAGTTGTTACTATTTGAGTCTCTTGAACATTTACTATTTTAGTGAACCATGACTTTAACTAATTTTAGATATTCCATTCTTTGGTTATTTTGATGTTAATATGATTTTATGTCACGCAAGTTTAGTTTATTGCTAGTATTTTATGATAATTTTTACTAGTTGGTGTTATCATTTATTATTTTATGATGCTAAGAAATAGTAAAGATAGATTATTTAATTTTTTTTAAGAAAATAATCATGTTTGTGTAAAAAAAATAAAGAAGATAAAAACGTTGAATAATTTTTATGAAAAAATATGATGACTCATTATTTAGTCATTTAATATTAATACAACAGAAAAAATTATATGGACAACCCACTATCCAACCCAACCCAAAAATTAATGGGTTTGTCCAAACTGTCCCATAGGTTTAGCGGGTGGTTATTTTACCTCACCCAAACCGAAGTGTCTTATATGAATTGGGTATTTGGGTTTGGTCAAACCCAACCCCAATCGACCTATACACACACACACACACACACACACGTGTGTATGTGTGCGCACGTGCGTGTGTCTATGTGTTATCCTTTGTGGAATCACGTCATTTACCATAAATAATGATTCCTTTAACCGCTTAACTTTAACTTTTAATTATGAAGGTCGTAGTGGTTTTCATAGTGCAGGTGGAGGAGGTTGCGGTGGTCATGGTCGTGTAAGTGGTGGTCGTGGTCTTCCAATATAGTGTTTGGTTATGGAGAATTTAGTCACTACTGATATCGTTTTCCACATGCACAAGCTAATCCTCGCTTTGCTATTACACTATCTTAGCATAACTCTCTTAATCCACAAAATGAAGGGCATACAATAGTTACGAGTGATGAAGAATTTAAAAGATATATACATTTTCAGATTTTTTCCAACAATCATATGCATCTTCCTCCACAATCATATTTGTCCAAACGGGTAATCCTACTATGTGTATGTCCTTTACTTATCAGTGTTGAGTTATTGGTTATGGCGTAACTCATCATATGACAGGATATTCAAGTATTTTTTTCATCTTCCTGTCATTCCAATAATCATTCTTCTGTTACCCTTGGTGATGATTCCAAAGTCCATATTAAAGTAAGTGGGTGTACTAACTCGATTTCTACCTTACCTTTGTCATATGTTTTATATTTACCTCAACTCTCCTGCAGTTTTCTCTTAATTAGTCAAATAACTTGCTCGTTAAATTGTTTTGTGATTTTTTTCTCGAATCTTGTGTATTTCAGGATTTGTTGACACCGAGGACTATTGGTGAAGAACGAGTATCTTATGGGTTATATTTTCTTGAAGAAGGAATTTCATAAGCATCAACAACTTCTAAAACTTGTAGCGTGTTCCCTTTTCAGCTTCTTTGTCGGATTAGACATTCATCTTTAGCACTTCTTAAAAGATTGTGTCATTAGTTAGAGTCAGTATCTAGTTTGTCTTGTGAGTCTTATCAATTCTCTAAGTATCATCAAAGTATTTATTTACCTCGTCTAAATAAAAAAGCTCAAGCATTGTTTGACATTATTCATTCTGATGTTTGGATTCTTAGTTTGGTAAGTATTTTGTTGCTTTTGTTGATGGCTATTCTCGTGCAACTTGGTTATATATAATGAAATTGAAATATGAGTATGTTTTTGCAATTTTTGTGCTGAAATTTGTATTCAAATCAGTTTTCTTGTCCACATTCTCCAAAGAAATATATCAAAGAATATTTTTATGTATAATTTAATACTTTCATTAATCAACATGGCAAGATTCATCAATCATCTTGCATTATCACTCCACAACAAAATAGAGTTGTTGAGCACAAAAATAGCCACTTAATGGAAGTTGCCTAAGCTTTATTGTTTTAGATGAAAGTTCCAAAGGTTTTTTGGGTAGATGCAACACTCATTATTGCCCACATGGTTAATCACATATCATCATCGGCTTTAATTCGTATTATCCCATATTCCATCATTTTTCCTTCTCATTCTCTATTTTCCTTGGCCCTAAAAATATTTTGTTGCACATGTTTTGTGTTTTGTTTTTGTTTATACGTAACTAAGTTGGACCCAAAGTCATTGAAGTGTGTATTTTTGGGTTACTTTTGTACCCAAAAGGGTTATCATTGATCTTCTCCCGATCTTGGTCGTTATTTGGTTTTAAATGACGTCTTTTTCTTTAAAGATAATCCTTTTTCGTTAAGTCTCAATCCTCCTTGCTAGTGTATGAATCAACTGATTCTTTCTTAACTTATATCATTACCCATTATATTCCTCTAACTCATATTGCAACAGGTTTCAACTTCTTTGAGTAGACATATTCTCTCACTCTCCTCCAAGTTTAAAGAGAGGATATCCTAGAAAATACTTAACTTGTACCCCCGCCATTACATGCAAATTTGCAAATGACCTTCCAATTGTCTTGCAAAAAGTTAAATGTATTTGTACAATGTATTTGTACTTATCCTACTTCCTCTTATGCGTTTTCTAGTCTTTTATCCTCTACTTCTAAATCCTTTGTTTATGGCATATATTCTATTTTTGTTCCTAAATCTCTTTATGATGCTATTAATCATGATGGTTGGGGACAATATATGGAGGAGTAAATGAAGGCTTTTAAGCATAATGACACTTAAGATTTAGTTTCCCTTCCTACACACAAGCAAGTTATTAGATGCAAATGGTTTTATAATGTCAATATGAATCAAGATATGTATGTGTTTCGTTTAAAAACACTCATAGTTACTAAAGGATATGCCCAAAGATTGGGAGTTGACTATAGTAATTTTTTCCTTGTGGCTAAACTTTCATCTATTTGTATTATTATATCTCTTGTTACCAAGCACCACTTGCTCTTTTTTCAATTAGATATAAAGAATTTCTTCTTGCATGGTGATATATAAGAGGAGGTATATATGGAGCAACCACATGGTTTTGTTACTTAGGGGGAACATAGACATGTTATTCATTAAAAAATACATTGTATGGCTTGAAATAATCACCTATGTCTTGGGTTGGGAGATTTAGTGAAATGGTTTTGGAATTTAGACTAAAAAATGTCAGAGTGATGGCACATTATTTTTTTAATAAAACCAACCATGGAGATATCTTACTTGTGGTGTATGATGATGATGATGATGATGATGATGATGATGATGATGATGATGATGATGATTATATTGTAATTCCATGAAGTGATGGCAAAGGAATCGACAAACTAAAGGCTTTCCTTCAAATCAACTTTCAGACCAAATATTTGGGAGTCTTATAGTACTTTTTAGGCATTAAAATAATGTATTTAAAGAAGAGGATTTTCCTTTCACAAAGGAAATATATTATGGGTCTATTGAGTGAAACTCGTATGATGAGATCCAAGCCATACATGACTCAAATGAAGCATGAAGTTGAGATCATAATGGATAGAGATTCTTTCGCATACCCTCAGAAGTATAGATGATTGGTGATAAGCTAAAATATCATTCTAATGAGGATGTGTTAGCCATTTTAGATGCAGATTTGGAGCATGCAAAACTTGTTTCTTGGTCTCCTTTAAGCTTCATAAAAAATGGATGATGCCAAAAACAAATGATTATTATTGATCAAAGACGTGAAGGACCCTGAAAAATAGAAAGGACAAGGGGATGGTGTGGTAGTTCCTCGATGTGAGAAAATAGCACTTTTACAAATGTAATTTCTGCCTAAAACTACGAACAGCGCTTCCGCGCACAAACTTGGATGCCTTGAAAGTGTGATTCCAATGTCTATTTTTAGGAGGAATTTCGTTTTCTAACTTCCATAGATCATGTGTGAGTAGTAGGGAAAATGGGAGAAACCTCCAAAGTAGTGATGTTAGTGGGCGGTCACTTTTCCATACTATGTACAAAATGGCGACCGCCATGCACCAAAAACTTCATTTTCTGCTCTTTTTCTTCCCTTTTTGCATCTTTTCCTGTTTTCTTGCATGGATGCTCTATAATCGACAGGTGCCTGAAATACGAACATAATATGACATAATATTATAGAAAACATAAAAAATGACACAAAATGGCATGTGAATCAAGTCAAAATATATGATATATTTTTGTGTTATCAACTCCCCCAAACTTAAACCTTTTCTTGTCCTCAAGCAGACCTCTACTCATAAGAAAAACAAATGAATAAGGATACTCTTTCTAGGCTACAAACTCAACTTTGATTAAGGTTATGTCGATATGTACTTGCTTGCAAACTAAGGATATCATAACAACATAATACCATAATTATGCGGTCCTAAGCCTCTCTCCTATACAAACCAATCTGATTCATGTCATTATGCATAAGCCTAATTTACTTATCACTTTTTCGTCCTTTTTAATTCTAGCACAATCACATTAATCTCATTATCCGTACACACTCATAGTAAGAAAATCGGTTAGCAACTATGATCCTTTTTTTGCACGGGGTTCTGGTAACTACGAGGTGCAACCCATTTTTCCCAATTGCAGTTGTGGGGGATTGAACTGTAAACCGCCCTACCAAGTCCAGTACCAGTGACATCTAGACCAACTAACAACAGGTGCTTATTATTAAATCTTTGCAGGTCCAACAACCATTAGGTTAAGCAAATGGGCCAGAGTCACCTAACTTAGAAGGCGTATTCCCATTTTTTCCCAATTAAATCATATATTCATCAATTAAAAATCAGGGATCATTCACTTATATTTATTGACTTCCCTAAGTAGATCGTACTTAAGATGGTGCTGACTGCTAATATAAACTACTTAAGGACTCCTAAAGGGTGAGAATTCAAGGTTATGGCATAATAAGTATTCAGATTGATTTCTATAATTGGGAGACTTAAGGTGTTAGAACGCTACCAATCTTCAGGAGTTTTCCCCGGTTTCCACAATCTAACCTTAATTTCATATGTTAGCCTAAAACTTTCTAAAGATGCACTATTTTTCTAATTCAAAGTTTTCAATTTTTTTGTATAGCTCAAGCAAATGGGAAAATCAATAATCAACAGAAAACCACGCATAAAGACTCGACGTCACATGCAATGACTTAACTAAACACTAAAAAACAAATAAAATCCTAACAACATGCAATACTAAAGAAGGTGATTAACCTAACTAGAAAGTAATAAAGTGAAAACAGTAAAGTTCCTCCCCCACCCTTAAACCAAACATTGTCCTCAATAAAAGTGGGAAAGGAATAAGAACCTGATCAATGCTTGCCTTGGTAGTTACCTCCATGCAGCTAATAGGTGTCAAGCAATGCAAACTAAAACAAAAGAAAAACCATTAAATTAAAAACTCGTGGGTTATCTCCCACGCAGCGCTTCTTTTAACGTCGGTAGCTCGACGGTTTAGGAGTGTAGACATTCATGGTGGTTCTTTCGAGAGGGTGGTTCTGGATCTATCCTGAGTATAAGCTTTTCAAGTTTGGCTTTAATTCTTTCATCCACCATCTCAAAGGCTAACTTTTCCCTCTTAATGCTAATAATTTCCTTAGTTTCATAGTCCTATAATTTTCTCTTTTTATGCAAGACCTCAGACAAAGGTGCATTGGTGTGGATATTTTCCAATACCTCCACACACCTTTTGGATTGGGAGTCTACATTAGCTTCCACAAATATTTGTGGGAAAGAAATCGGTGGATTGTAGGGAGGAGGAACAACATATGACACTTCATTCTCCACCTCTTCAACATCCTCCCTTTCGAGTGGTGTCAGTGGATATTTCTCAATCTCTACTCTTTTCTCACCAAGATTCTCCTCGACCTCATTATCACTCTCCTCAAGATTTTCGATTTGTTCTTCACTATTAGTTGTTACAACATCTGCATGTGCGTGTCTCTCGGGGAAAGGTCCTAGAGGTATCTGTGCAAGCAAGGAGATTTAAGTATTCAATGTCTCGTTGTGAGTCACGAGGGACTCGACCATAGTGTTCATCTTCCCAAGGGTTTCATTATTAAGGAGACTTTGTATTCTAAACTCTTTATTTTGGATAGTTTTTGTCACCACAAAGCGGCTCATTATAGGTTCTAGCCTAGAGAGAGTTTGTGTCTCAATAAAATTCTCCATTAATGCTCCAAGGTTGGAATTTTAGGATTCTTGTGACTCCTCAAAATATTGGGTGTGGTGATTGTAGAGGAAATTTGGTTGAGGATAAGTTAGTGTCGCATTAAAATCCTCCATTAATGTTTCAAGGTCGAGTTTATGGGATCCTTTCGATTCCTCAAAATTTTGGGACTGGTAGTTGCAGAGGTAACTTAGGTGAAAATGAGTTAGTGATGCATTGAAATTCTCCATTAGTATTTCGAGGTCGGATTTATGGGATTCTTGCGATTCCTCAAAATATTGGGAATGGGAGTTATAGAAAAAAAATTGGTGATACATCTACCTAGGATTATAATATTTTTATTTTTGTTATTATTATTATTTTTTTTAAATAATGCCTTAGTTTATACGATGCAACAATGGAGTTACGATATTGACTAAATTGGTCCCTAACAACGGCGCCAAAAACTTGGTGCATCCGCAAGCGCACGGATGCATCGAAGTAATATAAAAGATTGTCGAACCCACAAAGACCAACAATCAACCTACCATTATCTATCTTCGCTTTGTAAAGCTAAGGTTAATGAATGATTGATTGATTGATTGATTAAGGGGAATCTAAGACTAGAAAAAAGACTAAAATAGGATTAAGCAAATATATAAGAAAAGAGAGGTCGGAGTATGTATTCTTTGTGCCTCGGGGACTCTGTAAATTATTGGCTTAAACTGAAGTTAAAAGGGTGTTTAATAAAAAATAAGAATTTAAAGACTAAACCTCACACTCTCGTGGTATTGAATAAAATCATGTTCCCTAACCATGAGATTTTTCTCTCGCTCACCCATTCTAAATAAGGACCGCGTTTTGAAAACTAATTAAGTCGTATTTGATACCTAAAGCGCTCTCTCCCTCTTTAGGATCGATGCCACGTTCCCATTATCCGGTTCAAACCCCATCCTCTTGAAATGCCGGTTCAAACCTTAGTTAATATTTCACTCTCGTGACAAAATCATGTTAAGTAAACTCTCACTCTTGTGACGAAGCTATTTAAATTAAACTTGGAAACAAAAGACCAAAACATAATTTTATGCAAAACTTAAGCCAATTTCGTTACCGAGTCTCATCGGAAACAACAATACTCACATACCAGACTCAAGACAATTTAGCTAGACATGTTATTAATTGAACATGAATTAAACATAACGATTGCAATTAAAAACAACATGGTAATTAAATTAAACAAAGCGATAAATGATAATAATAATAATAATAATAATAATAATAATAATAATAATATATCAATAAAAGGAAACTTGTAGAAACTGGAAATAAATTATGATACTTGAAATAAAGATGAACTGAAACAACTTCTATTAATTCCGGTAAGATTTGATGATCCAAGAGTACACAGATTCTAGGTGTCATACCCAAAAATTTGCCCAACATATTTATTCATATTTCAATCCATCTGACTTTCAAATGCTCAAAGACACACAAGAAAGAAGCATGCAGTCTCTCTCCTAAACAACAGCCTCTGAATTAGGGTTTATGATTTAATCAAGGAATTTGAACTTCTGATACTCCAAGTGGATTACATGATCCCTCATATGATTCAAAGTGCCCTCATGCCAAGTTTCGAGCCCTGATTCAAAAGATTGCTCACTCAATGGCCCAAACGATCGATAATCGACTAGTTGACCTAAAAGTCAAAATATGGTCAAACCACAGTCAAAACTTCTGATTTTTGGTCAACATCCTCATTATGAAGTATCATTCATCATTTGATCAAGTATTGATCATGATTCATCAAGAAAAGTTCAGAAATCAACAAATCCAAAAGTTTCTAAATTAGGGTTTTCATAGGAGAAAGTCAACTGAACTTTGACCAGCCATAACTCTCACATGGAACATCAGAAATTTTCCATCCAAAGCTTATTTTGAAGGAAATTTGATTCTCTACAACTTTGTCTCTCACATGCCAAGTCTAAAAATGCTTCATTTGAGAGATATGGACCAAAACATTATAGGTCCTTTTCAAAAGTCAACCAAAAGCCACTTTTTTCAAAAGGACACACAAGGAGCATGGGAAATCATTTTGATATGAGACCAAAGACACTGATTAGAGGACTCTCTAAGGTTTCTAAAAAGTCCTAGAACTCTTCCATGCCTCAAAAATTGAGAGAGATAGGCCTTGTCAAAGTTGGACTATTTTCAAGGGCATATGTGAAGAGAAAAGGTTCAAAACTACAAACATTTCCAAATGGGCATATATTCTTTCCATCCAAGCTCTATCATAAGCCCATGCACGCCCCAAAGCAAGAGTCATGTTATTTTTATTATTTTATTTAATTATTTATGGTTTTTATCACTTTAAATCATAAATAAATTATATAAAATAAGTAAAATAAATATGAAATATATATTTGCTTTGATTTTAAGTCAAGGAATCAATCAAATATATTTTCTTAATGTACCAAATAATATTTGAACAAATTGAATCAATATGGTGCAAAAATAGAAAGTTTCAAAATCAAATTTCCAATCAAATTTTTCTTCCATCAAAGCTTGATTTATTTCCAATCTCTCAACCCTAAATACACCCACTATATATTCACAATATTCTGATGCACAAGGGGACGAATCCTAACCCCAAAAGAATACCTCAAAGTCTCAGAAAACTCATAAAAACTCATAAAAACTCAGATTTTCGTTTTCTTTTGTGTAGCCTCTCTCAAGCCCCAACAATCGTTCCATTCCCCTCAAAAGGTAGTATAGAGTAGGTTTGTGTTGTTCTTAAAGCCTCCTAACGTGCATAGTGATTGCACCATGTTCATACTTATGCATGCATACTAATATGTTGTTTGTTACGATTTACATTGTTTTAATTGAATCTAATTACATATTTGAGTTCCTTGTGTGAATTAGAGAGGACCTGGACCATTGGTATGCATCCATAATGCGTAGAGTGAAAAACGCCATTGTTAGGGCATAGCTTGGTTCAACCGTCGGGTGCAATGTTCCAGGGCTTTTCAGACCAAATAAGAGCCGTATTCATAATCAGGGACTGGTTTTGAATCGATCTGGGCATTTACTTTGTTTACTAATGTTGTTTTAACTGAGTTTTTGAGGTGTGCAAAATTCGAAGGAATAGCTGCAGGTAAAGTCGCAGCAAATTCCAAAAGAAAATCCGCAGGAAATTGATGCAAACCGAGGAAGAAGAAGATAAACAGCGCCTTGGGCTGCGAGGAAGTGTGTGGCGGCTGTTCATTCGCCAGTCAAAAGCTTGACCTTCTCTCCCCACGCGTGGAGATTTCCCATTGGGTGGTCAACCTGTTCAGAATCTCTCTCCGCTTCCATTGGCTTACTCGTGGGCCCAACTATGAATTCTTTGACATCATTCCAATATGGTTTTTAGTTTTATATTTTATTTATTTTAACCATATAATATATGACTAAGTAATTCAGTGTAGTTGGCAAGAGAGGTATGATGGCAATATTAAAGACCTGGGCTCGACTCCTGCCCGTGTCATTAATTTTTTCAATTATTTATTCCTGTATCCTGCGCTTCTAACTCCTGCAGGTTCACGATATGCCCCTCCATCTCTTTCGTCTGATCGTTGCGAAGATAAATCTCACGCATCCAGTGCACTAGTCCACCATGATCCCTCATCAGCTCACCACATGGAATCAGAGCTAAGTCCCCTGTTTATTTTATTATTTACTTTGTTTTATTTTTAATTATTTATACCTTATTATTTATTTCTTTTAAAACATTTTTTATAATAACTTTATTTAACTATTTATTTTGTTTAATCGAAGATTCGATTTTTTTTCTCATAACATTAAAAAATAATAACTGTTTTATAATAAAAAAGATATTACTTTGCACATGTTTTTTTAATTAATTAAATTAAGGTTTTTACACTAGTAACTAGTAATTATTTTGGGTTAGTAATTTAATTTTGGGCTAATTAATTTATGCCTTAAACCCGATTTTATGACAACTAATCACTGTTGTTGGTAGATATTATCCACTAACCATATTTTAGCCTTACAAACCCTGTAGGTCACAATAAGTTTTCTTTTTAGGGTTTGTAGATCTTTAATCAATTAAGGATTGTAGATCATTTATACACTAAAAACCTCTTCTTGGCGCAAATTTTCAGGGTTATTTCAAGTTCTTCAACCACGCGTTTCGCCCGACCAAAAGCTAAGTTTTCTAATTTTTTTTATATATATATATATATTTATTTTTTTATTTTTAATTACATAATCCCTCTTTTATTTATTATCAATGCCTTGTATTTGCCACAAAAAGTTTTCTACCTTTCTCTTCTTCATTTTTCAGGGTTAGCCAAAATCCTCCGACTACGCACCATCAGAGCTAAGTTTCCAATCCTTATTTTATTTTATATAAATATTATCTTACTTTTTGCCTTTTGCCCAAAATAGGGTTTGCCTCGAATAGTCAATACACTCACCCTTATTTATTTTCCTCTTAATTTGTAGAGTTGATCAAGGGTTCGAGGAAGATCAAGGCTCAACATAATTATTCATCCCTCTTATTCCTTATTCTTTCTGTCTTTTAATTTCCCCCATCCCCGCAGGTGTTTATTGTAATAGCGTAGGACATTTATCTTTCCGCCTTTAATTTCTGCTCATTTTAAACTGCGTGGTTAGTAATCTTAGGGAGTGCAAGCCATTAACAGAAGTAGATAACTAATTACAAGATAAATATCTGAATTAACCACCTGATTGTGCCACACACGCACCTTTAGGGTAATCCCTCTGGTTGCCTTGTTGCCTTATACTGTTGCCTTATTGTTGCCTGTTGCCTCTAAACGTATTAATAGTCAAAGTCCCTCGATTCCGAGGATACCTAAAGCAATATTGCCTGTCGCCTTCAGAGTTATTGAAACTCCCTCGATGTTGCCTTATAAGATGATTGTCCCAATTGCTAAGGTATCCTCGCATGATGCCTTAAATGACTATTATGTCCTTCCCTTAGACTACCTGCCTTCTTTATGGCAAGGGACAGTCTTGTGGCGAATGATAATTTCTCGATGACCCTTCAACATCCAATTGAAAGACTTCCTGCCCTCTCATGGTATGGATAGACCCTTTCACCCGAAAGACTAAAAGAACAATTTTTCTAACTTAGGGTAGTTGCTACTAATTGCTTGCTCTAAAATTCAAATTACTTTTCACACCTTTTTTCAAAATCAAATTCAAAAAGACTACGCTTATTTACAAGCTAAAGTTCTTATTCAAACTTTTTCTCAATCTTTTCAAACAATTCAAACGAACAAGTGAGCTAAGCAATTAAGAGCCCATGGATAACCATGGATGCAAAGGGTGCCTTACACCTTCTCTTTGTATAAATTACCCCCCGAACTCAATCTCTTTCAAAAGGGTTTTTTTCTGTTCTTTTAGCCTTTCTATAAATTGGATAAAATAAAAGTCGGTGGCGACTCATGCTTAACCGCAACATTTTCGATAAAAAGTCAGTTCACCGTATTACACTAGGCCTAATACTAATGATGTGGTAGTTCCTCGATGTGAGAAACTACCACTTTTTCAAATATAATTTATGCTTAAAACTATGAAAGTAACATTCCTATATTTTGTGATAACACAACTGTTATCTGCCTAAGTAAGAATCTTATTTTACACTCTAGAGCTAAGCACATAGAAATCAAACACCATTTTATTAGAGACTATGTTCATAAAGGGATTCATCGATACAAACCATCAATGGGCTGATATTTTCACAAAATCCTTTGCTGAAGATAGATTTCTGTTCATTCTGACACATTTGAAAATGGAACTCTGTCTAGAATGAATCTCTCTTAATATATGTTTTGACTCCTTCTGTGAAAAATAAGATTCTGATTGTGTGCAAATAATTTATATCTTTCATGATACTTCTACAAGTTAGAAGATGTCTTAGTCAAAAATATCTCACTTCAGAAACCTTTTGGTATTATTTACTCCAAGAACATCAACACGTGTCTCTTCAAACACTTGTATTTAATTTAGACTTATGTCAATATAAATCATAATACACTGTTTAAATAACACCTCGAGCGATGGGAAATATTTTTTAGAATAGGTAAAATCTTCACGTTTTACTCATATCAGTGCTTATTTAAGGAAATGATGAGACACTCCTCTTTAGTTGAAAATAAATTTTGTTAAGCACGACCTATCTATTTTCTTGCTTCTTTTGTCTTCTTGTAGTAATTTTCCCAGACAATTATCTTGAAAATGATGGTTGTTCTTTATTCTCTCTAGTCCCAAGCTCAGACATTAACTGCTTTGATAATCTCAATTATGATTGGTATATGAGGAAAATCAATTCTCTTGTCAATCATCTCTTCTCATCTTCTATTTATATATCTCTTATTGTTTCTTTTCACTCTTCATCCTTCACTGTGTCATCATATACAAAAGTATTTCAACAAATTTGTTCCTTCATGTCTTCAAAAACTTTCCTTAGAAATGAAGATATCTTAGAAGTCATTCATGAATTTCGTCCATATTTTTATAGCCTAAAGGTTGGAGGTTTTAACATGTCCTTAAGCATTCTTGCTCAAGGATGGTCTGGTTACTTTGCAATGTTGCATGGATCAATTTATCCAAATCTAGTCAAAGACTTTTGGAAATATGTTTCTGTAAGAAATCATGGTCAATCTATATGTCCAAATGTCTTTGGGTACGCTATTATCATCACTCCTACCCTTATTGCTCAAGCTATAGGTTGTTTCGAAACTGGTGGTATCACTGTGGAGCAATTCAGTCTCAAGTATACTTTCATGGAAAATATCACCTCTATCCATGATGTGTCCTCATCCAGACACGAGCCCACAAATCCTACAAAGCTACTTCCCTTTGCTAAAATTCGATTCCGCCTCCTTCTAACTAACTTTCGTCCTAGAGGAGATGGTATGAACATTCTGTCCCACTGTGATAGACTCTTCATTTACTTTCTACTCTCTGATGTCAAGGTCAACTTGCTCCAAAACATCTTTAATTATTGGAAGGAGTTTGTTGTTGTTTCCAGAAGCAGACATAAGTCCTTCATACCTTTTGGAAGACTTTTGTCTGAGCTTTTCTCTAAGATAAAATTAATCAATTTGTCGGTTAGCTAGACCAGAAGATGCTCTTGAAGAAGTCAGATGTGAAGTCTTTGAAGCATAAGTTGTTTTTCCTTGTTTTGTTTATTTTTCTTTTGTTTTCTGAATCTTGTTGTTCCTATCTAATTATCAATGAAAATTTGCTTGGTTACCCTTTCTTGTTGTCTTTAGAAAAGCGTGCTTAATAATTAAAATTCAACATAATTTCTTATCTTTTTTATTATGACAAAAAGAGGGAGAAAATAGTGATGATTTTGATTCATATATAATTCTCTAAATCTCATTGCTTACATGTTTTTTTCTAACATATTATATA
This sequence comes from Vicia villosa, assembly GCF_029867415.1. Classification (NCBI taxonomy): domain Eukaryota; kingdom Viridiplantae; phylum Streptophyta; class Magnoliopsida; order Fabales; family Fabaceae; genus Vicia; species Vicia villosa. The sequence goes on along the minus strand of NC_081184.1, from coordinate 14,842,684 downwards.
TGCAAAGAGTTTAGAATGAGTTTCAGGAACACGCTTAATATAGAGAATTGATTACGCTCAGATAAAGACCAGATAAATAATTGATGTTCAGAAATTTTTGATAAAATTAAGTTATGATAATCAAAGCTTTGATAATTAAAGTTCTGAAGTTATGATAGGAGAATATTATGCTAAAATCAGGCTCTGATAAGTTAACAACACTCTGATATCCCTTATCTAACTCAAGGGGAGCTTGTTTATCTCATGGGGAATTTTCTCTATCTAACTCTGATAATTTTGATGATATAACCTTGTAAAATTTTTTCATCAAAATACATGATTTTGCCATCATCAAAAAGGGGGAGATTGTTAGAACAAGATTTGGTTCTGCATTTAATCTATAGTTTTGATGATAGCAATTTAAATATTGTATAAGTAACAATTTTGTACTCTAATAGTTTCTTAAGTATGCAAATATAATATTTTGTTTGATTCTGGATAGTTATCTAGAAAGATCATCAGAATCAGCGCTGACACGCCTCAGAATAACTATTACATATGTTTATAAAGAAACATCAGCAATTCTAAAGAATGTTGAATGTTTTCTAGAAAAGGATCTCCATGTGTTTCTTAGATAAGCTACTACTTCTAGATCAGAAGTCAAGATTTCTAGCTCATATAAGCTTTTGCTTCCAGCTCAGAGATCAAGATTTGTTGTTCACATAAGCTTTTTCTTTCAACTCTGAAGAATAGGTTATGATTCTAACATGACCTCTTCTATACTACTCACTGCTTCATATCAGAAGTATATCTTTAAGAATGAAAGATCACAAGCTTGCACGAGAACATAATGGTACAATAGTACAGTACCCATTTCACTATTGTGAGGACGTATGTACTACCAAAGAAATTTTTGTGCTATTTGTCTCCCACAATATCATAGGAGCCTTTATGTCAGCTGACATTGAAAGTGACATTTTGTCCTTCTAAATGGTCTACTTTTTGGGCCTATATATAGAAGCATAATTCAATTTAAGAAAATGTTGAATACTGAATACAAGAACATCAACAAAAAAAAAAGAGAAAGAAACTTGAGAGATACTGTGCAAAATACTCACTTAGAGAAATATTTATTTCAAGAGAATCTCAAACACAAATATTTGTTGCTCATTATTTGTGTGTAAACATTTGTTCTTAAATCTGTTCATTTGCTTATCTAGAAGAACTATTGTAAACATTTTTTTGTAAATCTTTTGAGATTTGTTTTTCCTCAAGTGACTAGGTGTTAGTATGTATACTTGAGAGGGCTAAGGTGTTTTTCTAAACTCTTAGAAGTTTGTTTGTAATCTTTCGAGATTAGTGGATTAAGTTCTTTTTGAAGGCGAAATCACATTGGCGGGTGAACAAGATTAGCCTTGTTTAAGGCGAACTTGTATAAACAGAAAGTGTCACTTTTCTTTCTTAGCTTGTCTACCTTGATTGTTTGAGTGATTAGTTTTTCTAAAGAAAAAGTTTTTGAAAACCCAATTCAAACTCCTATTTCTTGTGTTTTTCTCAATCTTCATATCTTTTCTTTCATTGCTCTTTTGCTTTGCATATTTGGCACTGGTTTTTTAATATGATACAAATGTTTATTTTGTATAATATTGTGAACATTTTGGAAATTTGTGACAAGAATTAGAGCCCGCCGTGCAACATTATATTATTCAAGCTTCCATTGTTAACAATGGATTTAAACATTGGAAGAAGACCCTCGACCAAATCCTTATTGAGGTTGCATTCATTGGAATTTGTACCTAAAAAATGGTTAGCTCCTCCCTTCATGAGTTTAGTATTATCAAGGCCTTTAATGTTAAGTTGCATCCGCCCAAGGTGCCTAAAATCACTAAAGTTTTGTGGAAGAATCCTAGTGTTGGTTGGTTGAAACACAACACAGACGAATCCTTCTCCTCTAATAGGGCTTCGTGCAGTGTCTGTTTAGAAATCATTTGGGCGATTTTGTCTTTGGTTTTGCTGAAAAGATAGACTGTTCTTCTTCGACTATTGCGGAGCTTTTTGGAGTCATTAAGGTCGTTGATTTGCCACTTGTTTTGGTTGGAAAAGTGTTTGAATTGAAACTGATTCCACTTTTGTTTCGTTGACATTTAAAGATCCATTTGTGGTTCCTTGACATATTAGAACCATGTGGATTAACTATTTAGCCAAAATTAGGAATTTGAGGTAACTAGTGTTCAGATTTATTAGCTTCTTTGTCACTCAATTCCTCTTTGCTCTGTCTTGGGATAAGCCGCCTAAGGCCCCTTATCCATGCAATTGTTAGAAACAAATTAGGGCTTTCTAATTATAGATTTTTTATTCACTGAGAGGATCTTGGTCTAGTCCGCCTCTATTGTATCTTTGTTTTTTTTATTCTATTGTTTTTTTTTTAAAAAACATAAAATTTTCATTATAAAGTATATAAAAGTATATAAAAATGACGTGTAGATAAAATTAGAAAAGTAGGTGAACAAATGTTTGATATGAATAAAAATAAGATTAAAATATTTTGCCAATCTATATATTAGAATGTCTTGAAATATACCTCCGAAGAGTTGATTGCATGACAACCAAACTAAAGTTATAGTTCCACAAAATAAAATAAGATATTTGCTTCATATCTTAAATGATACTTTCGATCTTGCTTTTATTTCCAATATTATATAATTTAAACCACCATTTCATATGAACTCATTCAAAAAAATATGTTTAATCAATACAATACATAAAATGCTTATTATAAAATATCATTAAAATAATCTCACGTTGTATTAGAAGAAAAAAAATAAATTTTATTATTCTAGAACAATCCATAAATGATGTGTAATAAAAAATTAACTATGTAAAATAAATTAAGTAATAAATAAAATTAGAAAATTAGATGAAGAAATATTTGATTTCAATAAAAAACAGGATTAAAATACTTTGTCAATCTATATATTAGAATATCCGGAAAAATTACCTCTCAAAAGTTGGTAGGATGACGACTAAACTAAATTTTTTAATTCCACAAACCAAAATATTGAAAACTATTTTACTCATAATCGTTGTAGTAAAGAGTGAAAAGAGATTCCAATGATTCTAATGAGTGTAAAATGAATTAGTCGTGCTTATAAAGAGAGTAATTTTGAAAAATAATTTTAAGTGCACAAATGTTAAAAATTGAAGAGTGTTTGAATAAATTTTTAGTTCACAAATGGTTATTTATTTGATAATGTATACTAATTATAATTTTAAGGACCATTAAAATAATAATTAAAGAAATAAAATTAAAACATATGAGAATTAAGATTACAAAAATAAAGAGTTTTGGGAAACGGACAACTCAATATATAGTTTACGAATAAACTAAATTAGTAAGTGATAATTAAAAAATAGTAAAGATATTATTTTTTATATAATATTTTTTTAATTATTTTTTTTATAAGAGAGATACTTTTTACGGGATATATTTAGATATCAATTTTATATTTTAATATCAAAATTTAACTTTGAAAATTATAATATAAAAATATTATAAATTTATAATAGTATTGAATATCATGATTTTTAGTCTTATAGTTTTATTATTAATATTATTAAGAAAAAAAAATAAAAATTGCTCCACTATAAATTAATGAGTAAAAAAGTAAGAGCGATTCTGAAAAATTATACATTAATTATATTTGTTTATATTATAATTGAGGTATATCAAGAAGTACACTTAATAGTGTTAGAAAATATAGATTGTTTTAATGAATTTTTAGTGCACAAAGTTAGAAATTGAAGAATGTTTTAATAAATTTTTAATCTTAAATTTTCTATTATTTTTATTGTGAAAACTCAAAATTAATCAAATAAAAGTAAAAAATAAATATATTCTAAATTTATATATTAATTTTATATTTTTGTAAATCTTATTTTTATTATTTTACTAGATACCTTCAATAAATGGAATGGGAATCTAAATACTTTTATAAGTTTTATTTGTCTATTTATAATTGAAATTGTAATATTAATAGAAATATGAACAATAATGTTGTTATTATTATTATTATTATTATTATTATTATTATTATTATTATTATTATTATTATTATTATTATTATTATTATTATTATTATTATTATTCATAACTCATAACTTAGTTATGATACATAAAATTAATAATAATTATTAATATATTTATTACTATTTATTTATATTTTATTGAGTATGATACATAAAACAAATTTATTTGATAATATAATTTTTAAAATTAGTTTTAAAGTTAAAAATAAATTTTTTAATTTTTATTTTAAAAATTTATAATAAAACTGAAAATAATTTTTATTATATTTCATAAATATATAAAATTTAAATTATCTAAAATTAAATATATGGTTTAGTCACTAAATAAAATTGAGACAACATCTTTTTATACGTTTTATAAATGAAATGAAAAATGAATTTTATCATAAATAGTTATTAAAATAATTTTTATATTTGTAATTTGTGATTTGTATTTATTATTTCAAAAAGATAAAGTAATTTAAAATTTGTAAATAATGAATAAAATAGTAAATAGTTTTATTCTTATTTGATTTTTTTTATTTTAAATTTTTGCTGAGTAGTAATTATTAATATATTTGTTTTTTGTTCTTTACTTTTTATAGTGTATCAGTTATAATTTTAGTGATTATTAAAATAAATTTTATTAAATATTTTTTATTTTTTGAATTAAAATAAAAAATAAGAGTTTTATGAGTTATATATTTTTTAATTTATAATTGGAATAAAAATACGAACAATATTATTATCTTTATTATTATTCATTACTCATAAATTATATCAACTTTAAAATATTATAATTATATTTATTTATAAAAATATGAGATTGACACATAAATTTTTAGCTAGAATTTTATTTAAGTTGTTATCTTCAAAACTTTATATTTATATTAAGTAGATTTAATTGTTGATATAATTCAGTGATTAGTTAATTCTGTTTGTAACAAGGCGACATACCTAATCAATTCAGATATTGTGTTCAAATTTAAAAAATGGGTCTAATAGAAGTATTTGCCATGCTATTTGAATCAATTTTAAAGTAAAAACACATCTAATCCATATATAAAATTATCCGCGATTTCAGTTTGATTTTAGATAATTGATTATAAAATCAAATTCAATCTAATTTTATGTAATTTAATTTGAATTAATTTTCAACTTTTAATGTTGACTAATTTGAAGTAAGACAATAGATAAAAATTGTGGTTGTCAAGTATACTATTTATAATTAATTCCACATTCAATATTTACTCAATAGTTGGAGAAAATATAAGAAATTCCAAGTGCCTAACTCCTTACACATTAAAATAATTTAACTTTTCATAATCAATTAGTTAATATAAGAGGGTGCATAGTTTTTTTTAGCCCTTTAAATATTGAGGTTTTATTTTATCAAAAAATATTGAGGTGTTGTGTTATAAAATTGATTGCACATACATAAAGTTGATACTAGTTTGTAATTAAATTTTAGAGTTTGATTTAACTCATTCTTAAAAAAAATATTGAGGTGTTTATGAACTCTTTTAATGCTCTATCTCCAATTAATATGGAATTTTAGGATCTTCCTAATACACCCCTCACGTCTAGTATTTTTTTGGACTTGGTATGTGGATATTAAGGATGGATGACTCATGGTCCAATCGAAAGGCTCTAATACCATATTAGAGTTTGACCTAACTCATCCTTATAAAACCGATTGATAAAGTGAAAAATGTTACTCTATATAAAACTCTTTTAATGCTCTATTTTCAACTAAACTAATATAGAACTTTAGGATTTTTACTAATAGTAACTATCATGTTAATTAGTTAAACTTTGCTCATATAAATAAGAAGTCTAACTAGTGTACATAGCAAGTTGAAATAATATATATCTTTCTTTTTTTCTTTAGCATTTTTCTTATTTACAAATAATATGCATTTAGCTAAGTTTAATAGACAAGTATTAACAAATCTCGTGTGAATTTTTACACAATTATTCCTTCAAATAAAATTAGTGATATATGATAGAAAAGAAAAAAAAAATACATTTGTGTATCATTAAAGTCCCACAAGTTAAACCTCAAAAGAAAAAGCCAAAAAAGAAAAAGAAAACTAACAAAAAAACATGATCAACACTCTAGAAAAATTTAGATATAATTTACTATATATAGTTAAGTAGCCACTATCAGTATGTTCAATTTACGTAATCAAATATTTAAGAAATTAATGACATTGTCCTCACGGATTAAACTATTTTAATGGCTCACTTAAGATCGTTATGGCTGTCATTTTCTCTAATTAATCCCTAGAAAACTTCTTTCACTACGTTATCATTTCTTTTACATAATATGAACACCATTTTTTTAGCAAAAGATCAATTTAGTCAGTCGACATTGAATACGTGTGGTTAGTTCTTAGCTAAAAAAATTTATCATGTTTATTTGAGTGGATAATAACTTTGCTTTATTTTTACGTGAGTTTCTTGAGGAAGAACCGTAGAATCAGCATAACAACGACAAGAAATTTAGAAAATTTTTTACTTTTAGTAGAACATGAATTAATCATAGGGTTTTTTACGTCCAATGTAATTGGAATCAATCATAGAGATTTTTATGGATTTATACGAGAAGATATCAAGTTATTCTAGAGAAAAAAAAATTTAAATAACTAGGTTTAATAAAAAATATATGAAAAAAACCATGTTTTCGGGGTATTTACCAAACTGTCTAGGTTTGGGATCCCAGACAAGTGGATGCGCCAAATGAAATGGCGCATTCATGTGTTGCAAGCCAAACCATTTGGCGCAAACACATAAGAATTAGGGCAAAAATTTTCTAGCCATTTCAAATGGCGCATGAGTTAGGCATCCCACACATAGGCGCCATTTCATTTGGCTCCTATGTGTTGGGTTATTTTTTTTTTTAAAAAACCCCTTTGGGTATTTTCGCGCACCGTTTTTTATTCCGGTATTTTATTTTCGTAAAAACGTGTGAGAAATCGAGTTCGTAAAATTTTTACTAACCCTATATAATGTTTGCGTTACCGATATCGGTTTTTCACTAAAGCTCAGTTTATTGATGAAAGACCGATGAACGGTTACAAGAGGTGGTAAGCGAAACTGATACATTGCCTTAAAAAAAATACAGATTATACTAAACTTGCGACGAGGTCGAGCCACGATTAGGGCATCTTTTTCTATTGTGCCCCACCTGACGACAAATGCTGCATTTTCGTTCCATTTTGTCGTGGACGTCCATTTCGGTTCTAATCCGTGTACTATTGGGACGCCCTTTTTTCTTTCGCCGCATTGCGTCGTTGTGCCAAACTACCTGTTTTCTGTCCTTCGCATGCGTCTGAAACGAGTTCCTGTACCCTAGCATGCGCCTGCATGATTCCTGCCCGATTCCTGATAGATTCCTGCAAGGATTCCCCCTAGGCAAAGCATGCATGCAGCCCTAATCCAGCAGCTACTTCTGATCTACATGCATATGTCTTTTCACCGAAAGTTAGTCAGCATGCATGCTAACATTTTCTGCACACGCAACACCTATCAACTATGGAAGTGTTGAGTTGTCCAACATGCATAATGTTACCGTTTTTGTGTGATGGGTATATAAACCACTCAACTCTGCAGACTCCTCACCACTTTCACTCATCTACTCCCACACTAAACCTTCTGCCTACACCTTCCAGATTTCATACTTCAACCATGTCTCTTTTAACAATGGGCAATACACACCGAGGAACACCAGAGAACATCGCTACCTTTGTAAGTATTTTAGTATTACATTGATAACATGCATCTGCCAGAGAATATATTACTAATTTTTTTTCATACATAATTATTTCCAGAACGCTGGACGTTTCCGGACCCGTAGTCACTCTACTATCTCTCCGGACGACCGCATAAAACCATACTTGGAAGTTGCGGGTTTCGGACCGATAAGCACCATAGCCGAGTCATCTATTGACCACAAATTTGTTCTTGCGTTGCTAGAACGCTGGAGGCCCGAGACACACACCTTCCACCTTCCAACATGGGAGTGCACCATAACCCTGGAAGATATACATATGTTACTAGGCCTTCCAGTTGACGGTAAGGCAATTAATGGTTGTGTAATGCAGGCAAACTCCTTATGCTTTCAGGCGATTGGCATAGACTTGGTAGAGGGACAGGTTGGTGCAAGGGGACAAGGCATTAACCTTAAGAGGTTGAAGCTTTATTATGATCGGTTTCATTTGGATGATGCGTCTCCCCAAGAGACCATACTTCAGAAAACTAGGTGTTACATACTCCTGCTAATTGGAAACGTTTTGTTCCCAGATAGCACTGGTAACACGGTTAATTTTATGTATCTTCGTTTGTTAATGGATTTTACTAGAGTTGGTCTGTATAGCTGGGGGTCTGCAGTGCTGGCTACGGTCTACCAATCCCTATGCAAGAACTCCAAAGCTGATTCTTGCACATTCTATGGATGCGCCCTGTTGGTGCAGGTGTGGGGGTGGTGGAGGATGCCCATACTGGCCCCTGTTAACAATGGCGATTGGGGCTTTCCGTATGCACTGAGGTAAGTTTTTAGTATACCATAATTTTTAATACACAGTTGGTGGATTATGATCTACTCCAGTCTAACTAATTCGCTATATTTACGTTGTAGATTTTGCGTGAAGAAAATGGATTTCACGCTAAACCCGCGGTCAAATATGACAATGTACCGCTCGCTGATTGATCACCTAGGACCCCAGCAAGTATTAACTCTAATATTTTCATGTTTTATAAGTGTATTTTTTATAAATAATTTCCCGAGATAATGTATAACTCTTATGCATGCAGTTTATATGGAGACCGTATCTCGAATGTGAGCATGTGCCTAGAGCTCAGGATGCAGAAATTTGGACCACAAAGTGTTGCATAATCCGGTACAACATCATTGAAATGCATCATAGTGACCGGGTTATGCTACAGTTCGGAATGCGCCAACGTATACCAGACCCTCCAATTGACGTGGGACAGTGGCACCTCAAACGAGTCAATCATCAATGGACACACCAAAACTGGAAGGACTTTGCACCCGAACACCGCCAGATGTGGAAGGACCGTCGCCAATATGTCCTCAACTTCCCCGTCAGTGACCATGAGATGAAACCGACCGCCGAGTACATGAGTTGGTATCGTATAATTACATCCCCTAACCTGTTTATTGCAGCTCCGTTCTATTTAATTGATCCCCGTGCGCACAATTACATCTTACCACAACAACAACCCGAGGAGGAAGAACAACAACAACAACAACAACAACTACGGCAGCAACTACGGCAACAACAACGCCTACAACAACGCCAACAACTACAGCAACAACAACAACAACAGCAGCAACAACAAAATATTTTCAACACTCCGTCCCGTTCCGCACACAACTACCGACAACCAAATATGTTCCAATCACAGTCCCAGCCTTTTCAACAATCTGAAGACCACCATCATTCCGCGGGCCAATATGAGACCATTCACAACCATTAGGATTTACAGCGTTTGCAGGGTCCTCAAGGCCTTTCGGCCAAAACCTTACGCCCGGTTCTTCTAGCCTACATCTAAGTCCCGGCGATGGTCCTTATGGTGAATCCTCTCACCGAGGCACCCCCTCCGGATATGCAACACCATCGAACCAATTCGGGTTTATTCAGGGTAGTTCTAGTGCTGCTGGGTGCTACGAACCTGAAGTCTTTTCCCAACCCACTCCACCACCACGACTTAACACTTTTGAGGGGATGGGTAACCGACTTTACAACAGCCGTTTTCCAGAAAATTATGGGGGAGTCGACGAATTCATAGACAGCGACCCACGAGACATCCCACTTCCCGGCCCAGTGACACAGACCCAGCAAGAAGCACAAAGGGTCAGGGGTAGGGGTAGAGCTAGGGAAAGGGGTGGTGCCAATCTTCGTGGCGGGATCGTCGATCGCGGTAAACGCGTCATAACAAGACCAGGGTGCGGAACGGATGGCTATCTTGGCGATGGACGCCATTGAGCATTTTAGCGTGTTTTCTTTAATCAATTCTGTGTTGTTTTTTTTAATCAGTTGTAATCGATGTTTCCTTTCTTTGATCTATTATAACCAATGTTTTATTTTCGATTATCAAATTTCATTTTACATTTCGTGCACTACATTTTTACAAGTAATACAATATTTAAGCATCGATATATATATATATATATATATATATATATATATATATATATATATATATATATATATAGGTATGTTTAACATAACTAAAAAAAAAGGAATTGTAAAACTATAAACCCTAAAAAATTAGTTTTATAACTAGGTAAAAACCTATATATTTAACAAAACTTTAAAAAATAAAAATTGAAAAAAAAAGAAAAAAAAAAGAAAATTTAACATAAGGAAAAAAAAATAATTTAACAAAATTGAAAAAAAATAGAAAAAAAAATATGGTAACATAAGTAAAAAAAAAAATTGAAAAAATAAAAAAAAATAAATAAAAGGGGTACACTTTGCCGCCAAATGGTTTGGCTATTAGGGCAAAAACCCTAGCCTAATGCGCCATTCCATTTGGCGCATACACTTATTAAATTAGTGTTAGCCAAATGGTTTGGCGTATTCACTAAAAAATAATACCTGTACGCCAAACCATTTGGCGCATTCACTCAGTCGGTCCTAAACCTAGACAGTTTGGTAAATACCTCGAAAACATGGTTTTTTTGGTATTTTTTTTAATAAACCTGGTTATTTAATTTTTTTTTCTATTCAAGAGTTAGTAAGTTGAATTGATAAAATCAAATATTTCAAATAAGTTGTTAAGGGAAATAAGTCTATTGAAAGTTACATGAACACATAATGACAAGTATGGTGAAAACAATATGTGATGTGCATGTATTAGAAATTCCAATTAGACAAGATTTGGATTTCAATCAATCCAAAATTTGATGATTATACTGATTGGTTTGTTGAGAATCTTTATAGGAAAGTTAGATCTTGTTTTTTTTTTCTTTATGACTCTTGAATGAGAAGTATTAACTTTGAGAATGTTTTGAAGGGCTGTGTCTTTATCTTAATTTGAAATGGATTTTATATTTTTAAAAAGTTTAAAAAATAATATGATTTTATATGTTAATGGAGTATATTATTTTTTTAAAAATATTTGGGTTAAATATAATATAGGTGAAATTCGCTTTATCCCTGTAAAAAAATTTGGATCACCCCCTTAAAATGTTAAAATCTATGTCTTTTGCTCTAAGTGCACATGTTACCCCTATGATATTTTTTTTATTTAACCCTAGATTCAGTGTTTAATTTGTACGTTTTAGGAGAGATTTCAAAAAAAAAATATATTATAAAGGGTAATCCAAAAAAAAAAAATACTGTAGGGATAAAGTAAATTTTTTCTACATTATAGGGGTAAAGTGGTATCAACCAAAAAATTTAAAATATCACACGCAATTTAAAATATAAACGCAATCCTTCAATGCCATCTCCTCCAGAATTCTCCCAAAACCAACTTCTAAACACACCCTAATTAATTTTCGTTAAATGTGTCTTATTGATCGCGGTTAGAATAGCTTGTTGAGTGAAGTGGCAGAGTTTGGAGGGGCTTTAGTTAAGAAATTTTTTAATTAGAGGAGACATTTATGTTGAGAAAAGTAACTTGGCACTATTTATGAAGCATAAAAACAATTATAAAGAGCTTTTAAAGGGCATGAAGATAAAAAGTGAATTTTTTTTAAGAGTAGTCTATATGTGTTAAAGTTTGGATTCGATAGCTCGACTTATATTCTTTATTGGGATATGCTCGAAGGTTTAGAGATATATTATGATCTCCTATAGCCCTTTAAGTGCTCAATTGTAGGATTTTTTGGTGAACACGTGAAAGTTCAAGGATATATTACTACTATGTTGACAACTTTCAGGATGGAAGGGAACATGGATCTATGTGCTTCCAAGTAGAGGAAATTAAGTGATTCAAGATGAAGCATATGGATAACAAAACTGCAAGTCAACCAGTAGATGCTTAGTTTTGATGCTGACAATACTTGAGGTCAAACAACTTTTAAATATAGCTTAGGTGGTCAAAGATGCATAAGATAATGATGATAAACAATATGAAGATATATCAAGTCTAATCTTTCAAACTCTTAGATGATGGTAACCAACATGAAGACATATCAAGCCTCATCAAGAAGATTTAAGGTTCTTGTTTGATGATAAAGTCAAAGATAATGATGTCAATGCTTGAAGCTTCAGAGCTGTAAAAGAGAGAAAATGGAAAAGCTCGTTTGGTCGTGTCTGTTTAAGTGATCAGTTTCATGCAAAGACAGAAGAGCATTTTTGAAAACATTATGGCTAAATCACTAACAAAATAATTTGAGGCCAAGCCAGTTGATTATTAGGGAACTCTCTGTTTGGATTCGATAGCTCGACTTATATTCTTTATTGGGATATGCTGAAAGGTTTAGAGATATATTATGATCTCCTCCAGCCCTTTAAATGCTCAATTGTAGGATTTTTTTGGTGAACACGTGAAAGATCAAGGATATATTACTACTATGTTGACAACTTTCGGGATGGAAGGGAATGTGGATCTATGTGCTTGCAAGTAGAGGAAATTAAGTGATTCAAGATGAAGCATATGGATAACAAAACTGCAGGTCAACCAGAAGATGCTTAGTATTGATGCTGACAATACTTGAGGTCAATCAACTTTTAAATATAGCTTAGGTGGTCAAAGATGCACAAGATAATGATGATAACCAATATGAAAATATATCAAGTCTAATCTTTCAAACTCTTAGATGATGGTAACCAACATGAAGACATATCAAGCCTCATCAAGAAGATTTAAGGTTCTTGTTTGATGATAAAGTCAAAGATAATGATGTCAATGCTTGAAGCTTCAGAGCTGTAAAAGAGAGAAAACGGGAAAGCTCATTTGGTCGTGTCTGTTTAAGTGATCAATTTCTTGTAAAGACATAAGAGCACTTTTGAAAACATTATGGCTAAATCGCAGACACTAAAAATCTTGGAAAGCCTTTCTCTCTCTTTTTAAATTAAATCACCCAAAAAAATATTTTGAGGCCAAGCCAATTGATTATTTGGGAACTCTCTGTTTGGATTCGACAACTCGACTTATATTCTTTATTGGGATATGCTCAAAGGTTTAGAGATATATTATGATATCCTCCAGCCCTTTAAGTGCTCAATTGTAGGATTATTTTGGTGAACACGTGAAAGTTCAAGGATATATTACTACTATGTTGACAACTTTCGGGATGGAAGGTAATGTGGATCTATGTGCTTGCAAGTAGAGGAAATCAAGTGATTCAAGATGAAGCATATGGATAACAAAACTGCAAGTCAACCAGTAGATGCTTAGTTTTGATGCTGACAATACTTAAGGTCAAGCGACTTTTAAATATAGCTTAGGTGGTCAAAGATGCAAAAGATAATGATGATAAGCAATATGAAGATATATCAAGTCTAATATTTCAAACTCTTAGATGATGGTAACCAACATGAAGACATATCAAGCCTCATCAAGAAGATTTAAGGTTCTTGTTTGATGATAAAGTCAAAGATAATGATGTTAATGCTTGAAGCTTCAGAGCTGTAAAAGAGAGAAAATGGGAAAGCTCATTTGGTCGTGTATGTTTAAGTGATCAATTTCTTGTAAAGACATAAGAACATTTTTGAAAACATTATGGCTAAATCGCAGACACTAAAAATCTTCAAAAGCCTCTCTCTCTCTCTCTCTCTCTCTCTCTCTCTCTCTTTTTAAATTAAATCACCAAAAAAAATATTTTGAGGCCAAGCCAATTGATTATTTGGGAACTCTCTGTTTGGATTCGACAGCTCGACTTATATTCTTTATTGGGATATGCTCAAAGGTTTAGAGATATATTATGATCTCCTCCAGCCCTTTAAGTGCTCAATTGTAGCTTTTTTTGGTGAACACGTGAAAGTTCAAGGATATATTACTACTATGTTGACAACTTTCGGGATGGAAGGGAATGTGGATCTATGTGCTTGCAAGTAGAGGAAATTAAGTGATTCAAGATGAAGCATATGGATAACAAAACTGCAAGTCAACCAGTAGATGCTTAGTTTTGATGCTGACAATACTTAAGGTCAAGCAACTTTTAAATATAGCTTAGGTGGTCAAAGATGCATAAGATAATGATGATAAACAATATGAAGATATATCAAGTCTAGTCTTTCAAACTCTTAGATGATAGTAACCAACATGAAGACATATCAAGCCTCATCAAAAAGATTTAAGGTTCTTGTTTGATGATAATTAAAGTCAAAGATAATGATGTCAATGGTTGAAACTTCAGAGCTGTAAAAGAGAGAAAATGGGAAAGCTCGTTTGGTCGTGTATGTTTAAGTGATCAGTTTCTTGCAAAAACACAAGAGCATTTTTGAAAACATTATGGCTAAATCATATACACTAAAAATCTTGAAAAGCCTCTCTCTCTCTTTTTAAATTAAATCACCAAAAAAATAATTTGAGGCCTAGCCAATTGATTATTAGGGAACTCTCTGTTTGATTAGAAAACTATTACAAAACTGTCTAATTGATTAGATCATTGGCCTAATCGATTACATGAAGTGTAATCGAGTCTATAATGAATTATGTCAGTCTCTTAATATAATTGGGAATGATTATATACCGAAACATTTCATTTTGGACAACAACAATCAATTATTTGAAGTGTCTAATGTTAGAGCACTCATTTGACCCATGGATTGTTTTCAAATTTAGGTCGCATGCACCTATAAATAGATACACTACTATAAAAAAGGTCTCTTGCCACGATTGAAAAAGGGATATCATCACGGGTGATGAACTGTCGTAATATAATATGCGGTAGTATGTGTCCGCTTTGCCACCACGGGGTGGTAACCGTCATAAAAATTCAGAAGCGCATTACATATCACTACGGTTGAAGAAAGTAACCGTAGTAAAATCTGGAGGTCAAGGGTTTGATACCCAGTGTTAGCATTTTGAGAGATTTTTCAATATTTCACCACGGTTGAAAGTTACAATCATAATGAAATTATGTCTGTTCGATCCTATTCATTTTTTTATAAACTTTACAACACTGTTTGTAATCCGGCGGGATTAATATATATATATATATATATATATATATATATATATATATATATATATATATATATATATATATATATATATATATATATATATATATATATATATATATAGAGTTATATTTATTCCAAGAGTAAGTTATTATAACTTACTCCACATCTTGACCATTAATTACTTATTATTTTTAACCATTAGATTAAAAATAATAAATGGTCAAGATGTGGAGTAAGTTATGATAACTTACTCTTGGAGTAAATATAACCCTCTTCATATATATATATATCATTGGAATAGCTAATTACAAAATATATTTGCTCATTAAAGAAAGGGATAGTCAAAGTTACCCCATTGTCACTCATAGTTCAGTATCTAAGACTTCTTATATTTTTATTTCTACTACTGTAAACCTTTTATTACATCTTACATGCATTTAGTCGTACATGGTGATATCGTATTTGAAATCAAATTAGTTATCAATCTAAACTAAACTAAATAAATACATTAATAAATTATCAGTAATGAGTCATTCAAATTTTTCTCTCCCTTAATTTCTGTCATTAAATTATTAAAATGATACATTAAAAAAATATTAAATTAACAAGTAACCTATTCCTTCATCAGTGTCAACACGTCAAAACACAAATTTCATGTATGATATAAACATCATTAAAAGTGATTACAACACAAATCTCACATAATATTAACATCATTAAAAGTGATTAAACTCGAAGTGACAACCCTAGAGTTGATATGGATTTAATGTACCATCCATATAAGTTATCGAATTTTAGTTATCTCAAAAATCAGTTATCTCCTAGATCCATTTTGCTGATGTTGGAGTTGAGTTGGGGTCCTTTTGACATTTATGTTTTGGAACCTTCGTCAATTGTTGTGGTTGAGATCTCCATTGAGACAAAGACAATAGTAACAAAGATTGAGAGATTGCATCTACCTTGTTATTCTAACATTGACCAAAAAGTTGGTATTTTCGAAATGTGGCTGTTCTCACGTATCTTTCTGGTTGACATTGTTTCATGCAGCAAACAGAGACGCGTGGCATCCTGCGTTGAACTCTTGCATGTCTCATTCTCATAGGGGTACTACCGACTTTCGTACACACGATTTGCCTCCACACGTCGTAGAAATACCTTTTTGTGATGCTCCACTCCACCCATACTACCTCTTTATTGTTTTTAATGATTTAAATGTTATAAAACTTCTTTGCATTTAATGAAATATGTCAAGTAACCAATTTTAGTCGGTTGTTTCTGTGGTGATTGACGCTGTATTGGTTATAACTGTAATTGAAAAAGAATTAAAATAATTTGATGTCAGAACGAACCTTCGAACTGGACTATATCCGTGGTGGAAAAAAAATATTGTCAAGTAAATATTTGAAAAATATCTTTAAAAATATTGCATTGTAATAATACATAACTATCAATCACATTTGTTATAAACAATTATTACTTATTACTAATATATTAGTAGTTGTGTTAGTTTTCAGATTTTAAATTCTTGACTTTAGAATTCTTGTGATGTTCCTCTAGTTTAATTATTGTTTAATTCTAGTTTGAGAGTAATTTTCAAAGAAATTGTCATCCTCAATTATAAAATTTAAACAAATATGGTTTTATTAGTTATATTCTTTTAACTGAAATATTTAAAGTATTGTTTTTAGTTAAATATATAGGATTTAATAGTATAAAATTAAAAAAATCAGTGTTTGTTTTAAGATTATAAAACTCACTTTTGACTATTTATTCATTCTTAGAAATATATAATTTACAAAAAAAAAAAAAGAAATTTATATGTTTGTTCAAAATTAAAAAATTAACTCTCAAATACAAAATATTTTTAAAAATACTATAACTTCTACGTTCTCGTGCTTTTATTTTGAAAGGGTGTGTTTGTTTCATGAACTAAAATTATAATTTTGAATATATTATTCTCTAAAATATTATTTCAGAGAATTTTATTTCTGTCTATTTGTTTGGCACAAAATTAAGTTTTTAGAAATATTTTTAAAATATATTTAATTTAAATTATAAAATCTAAAATAAATGAATTAAAATATTTATAGTGAGAAGTTATGAATGGATGAATTAAAATGTTTGTAGTGAGAATAAAAAGTGACAAAATTATGAGAAAAATAAATTTTTAAGAATAAAAAATTCTTAGTCATAATTTTATAAAACTTGAAACAATCTTGAGAATAAAAATATTCCAGTTCATATTTTTTGAATGAACTTTCAATCCACGAAACAAACCCCCCTAAAATGTTAGATAAGTATAAATAAATTTTATGAAAGTGAGAATAAATTTTGAATAACTCTTTTATATTATATTTTCAAAAATAACTTTAGAAATGCAACATATATTAACTAAACATATTTTATAAAAAAACAACGAAATTCTCATTCTTAATTCTTGAAATATTTGTTTTTAAAAGGAGAAAAATGATTATGCACAATAAGAGATATGTATCTATTTAAAAAATATTTTTAATTTTAAAATATTAATATAACATAACTAGTAAAATAATTTTTATTCATTATATGTATAATATTGATTTACAATGTTTGTGAACTGTCTTTAAACTTTTTCAAAAATAAAGTTTTAATCTACCAAACAAATACCCCTTTATTACTTTTTTTTTTTTTTAATAAGCAATTTGGACCTAGCGGGTTTCGAACCTGAGACCTTGAGAGGAGCACACTCTCAAGACCCAAGCGATTCACCGCTAGACCACACACCACATAATTTTCAAGGTTCAACGCAAAAGATGTTTGGATTTGTATTTAACCAAATCAGATATATTTATAAGAATATACTCCCTCCTCCGTTCCTTTTTAAGTGTCATTTTAGCAAAAAGTTCTTCTACCAAGATAGTGGATTATTAGAGTTACTTTTCCTATCATACCCTTATTTATTTTTCTCTTTCCAAATAAATTCATTTATACATTCTCTTTTTCCATAACTAATTAAAAAATGTGAGGTGGAGTTATTGAGAAAATAAGGGTATAATTGACAAATTATAACATTAAATAAAACGATACTTAAATAGGAATAAAAAAATTCTTCTAAAACGACACTTAAAAAGGAACGGAGGGAGTATAAATTAACAAACAAAAGTAGCATCATTCTAAATTTTTTATTAATTTATGAAACTTAATATCTGATTTTATTACCAAAAAAGACATTTTATCATCATTGATGCGCCGGCGTTGGAGTATGCGGTGGCGTGACGGTGCCAAAAGGAATTTATAGGGAGGTACTACCAAACAAAACTCAAAATCTAACGCGGAGAATCATAAAAGAGAAAACAAAGTATGGTATATGACATGCCACTGCACGTTCTCCTCATTCCTTGCTGTTATGTCTCATTCATGCACCCCAGCATCATCAACTTAAATACTCCTATAATTAATTATTGGTAGCTTTTATGACAGTGTTCATTCACACATTATTTTGAAAATTCAGCTTCACATCAAATCGTCAATATTTCTAAGTCATAAATCAAGTGTAATGAATACTAATTCAAGGTTCAACCGGTTACTGTTAAGAGCATGATTATCGGTGGTGGTTTAACAAAATAAGGCCATCTAATGTCAAAAAATAATAATATTTAATGTAATGGTTATGATATCAATAAACCACCGTTGCCTTTTGTGGCACCGTGGCTTGGCAGGTTTTGGCAAATCTATTCTCTTTTAACCAATCACAAATTGCATTGAAGTATATTTTAGTATTAGTGGGACCCAATTTAAAATTTTAAATGAGTGGTATGAATATTTGAAAAATATAGTTAGGTGGTTTAACTAATTGAAAAATATAAAATAATATATTATATTGAGTGGGGTCCATTTATACTATTAAGTGTCTGTTTGGATCCGCGTTTATACTCTCTTTCTCGCGTTTCGATGCATATTCCAACGTGATTTTCAGAAGCACCAAATACTAGCTTTCACGTTGATACAGTTTCTTAACATGATTTTGTTAAACGTGTTGTTTTTCCAAACATACACTAAATTGGATGACATGAATGTGAGTGCTCTAAGAAAAAAGTTCACACCAAAATATTTTTGCATTTCTACTGAAAGAAAAAGTGCGAAAAAATAATACATCATATTTTAACATTTCAAAAGGTGTAAAAGAATATTTACAAAATTTCAGAATATTCCACATTTTTCGAATACGAAATACGAAAAAAAAAATTCGTATTTTTTTTATAAAGAAAATTAAAATCTAAACAGAAAAGACAAATCAATATAGGAATAATACTCTAATATAATCACTTAATAAAAAAAATAGAAATTTAAACAATAAATTATGACTTAGATTACCCCTCATGTTAATGAGTGCGTTTTCACAAATATTCGACTCACAATAAATATGACAAACTCGTACTTTCCAATTCAGTTTGAATAATGGTTGAATTTGTTGTATCAATCATATTCCAATTATATTACTTTATTTAAAGTACAAAATATTTTAAGATAATTTCTTTAGCCACCTCCTTATGGGGGTCACCCCCAGCGAAAAACCCAAATTACCCCTGCTTCGGAAATGAACTTCCGAAGCTTTGATTTTTTTAAAAAAATTTCCACAATTCGGAAATGCATCTCCGAAAACACCTCATGGGGGGTGTGTTCGGAGATGAACTTCCGAAAACACCTCATGGGGGGTGTGTTCGGAGATGAACTTCCGAAAACACCTTTGTTCAGATTTTGAGGGGTTTCGGAAATGCACTTCCGAATTATGCAGAATCAGAGATTTTTTTTTATGTTTATCTTAACAGTTTCATATTTTTAATTAAAAGAAACCGGGAAATAAAATAAACGACATATAAAAGTGAAAATACTAATATGATAAAAGAAAAGTAATATATACAACCGATCTGAATCCAAATAATAATAATAATGTGCTAAAGATACAATCCGAAAACAAAAAATAAATAAACCCGACCACTACTGGGTGTGCCTAACCCTCTCTCCCTGGGATCTCCTCTGCCGCCTGTATGCCGCCGCACGGCCCGCATCAGTGACGATCATCTCCATCACGGCCACAGCCTCTGGACCGCCCTGCTGAACGACACCTCGATCCAACGCGTCCCGCCCAAGCATCTCTATCCGCTGGCAGATCGGCATGAGATCAATGGCGTGGTCATCCTCGGCCTGCTGGTTCTCCAGGATCTCCTCGTGTGCTGGCCTAGGAGCGCCGAGAACGTCGGGTCTCAGCAGAGGATGTGACACCTGATAGAACCATGTGACGTATCCCTCCTCACTGTGCCAGTCCTGTGTGACCCGAGTGAGACGGTACTCCTGCGGTACCACATGATGCTGCCAGTCCTCCCATATGGCAGTGAGCTGCACTCGGGTCACTGTGTCGGGAGCAGCCTCAAAGGGTGACCTGGGTATCCGCTGCACAAATCCGAAATGACGCATGCACCGCTCAGGGAGATACCGGACCATGATGGTAGTCCCGCATGCCAGCCAGCCTGAATATAGAGCAATGCCGTCAAAGGGGACAATCTGAGCGTAGTCGCTGAACGGCCTCCAGGTGACGTCGTCGTGCATCGTGCGGTACAGGTATTCACGGTATGTTCCCATCGCATCGTTCCCCCTCTGGAGAACGTATCTGGCGGCCCTGGGCATGGCGTCCACGTACGCAGGATCAATGTGAAAGCCGTGGATGCAGGAGAAGTAGGAGATGATCCAGCTCTGAAACAGAAACACGATAATGTATTAAAAATAAATACGAAACATAAATAAATAAATAAATACGATAATGTATTAAAATAAAACGTACCGTAAGTAGTGTGCAGGATCCGACCAACTGCCTCGTCCTCCAGTTGGAGGCCTCATTCAGCTTCTGGTAGAGGTATGCCAGAGTAGCTGCCCCCCAGTTCCACTGGTGAACGGTATCCAGGTCCATGAAGTATCGGAGGTAGGTCACGTCGACGTACCTTGCACTCTTGTCCACAAAGCATGCAGCGCCTACCACATGCATGTACCAACACCGGAGAGCGCAGCCGCGGTGATAGTGTGTGAATAGCTCGTCACCCGCCTCCTCAGCCTCGGCCGCCGCGTCCAGGTGGTGCTCAAAATAGCAGCTCAGTGTGGTGAACCGGACATGAGGCCCAGATGTCGTGACACACTCAAAGTGAGCAACCTCGTGCTCCATGCCCAAATAGAGCGTCATCCACTCAATGGCCTCGACCCTCTGGATCTGGGAGTGGTGCAACAGCGGCCTCCTAATCGGCAGGTGGAGAAGACACTGCACGTCATGCAAGGTGATCGTCATCTCCCCAACCGGCAAGTGGAAAGAGGACGTCTCCTTGTGCCAGCGCTCCACAAATGCCCCCTGCATGCCGATGCTGATGGTGGTGTACCCCGTCATGCAGAGCCCGCTAAGCCCTTAACCTCGCACATGGTCGTTAAACCACTCAGCTGCTGGTTTAAACAGACTGAAAATCTTCCGGGCGTGGTTCACCATTTTCAACGGCTCTCTCTCCTGTTACAAAAAAAACAAATAAGCGACATATATTAAATAAGCGACAAATAAACGGTTAAACTATAAAAAATGGTGACAAATAAACGGTTAAATTATAAAAAATACCTCTCCTTCCTAGATACGCCGAGCGACGTGATCGTGGTAGTGAATCAGCACAGAAGTGTCAAAGGGCCCTCCCGGATAGCTGTCCTCCTGCTCATCCTCCTCCCCGGCTGGAGGGTCAACATTCGGTACCCCCTCCGGCTCATGGTAGGGCACTACCGCCACCTCCTCCTCATCCTCCTCCTCCTCCTCCTCTCGCTGACGGGAAGAAGATACCCGAGCCAGCCGACTCCTAGATCCTGAAGCAGATGTACCCTCTCCCTCGCCCACGGGAACTCGCACACGTCGTCCCCGGCCCTGCCCCCGTCCCTGTGTCGACGCCAGCTGCGCCGCCGCCCGCTCGCGTCTAGCCGACGCAGTCTGGGTCTCCCTACCCTGTCTGATGCGTGCTGGTTGGTTGTCTGACATGTTCCTGTAAACAATTGAAATCGATTAATATGCGAGACAAAAGAAAAAAACTAAAAAAATTGAACTTCTGATACAATTCGAAAGTTCATTTCCGAAACTGGGATGGAGGTGTTTTCGGAAATGAACTTCTGAAACACCCCTGCGAGGAAGTTTTCTGCAACTTCCATGGCAGACCCCTAAACCAAACATCAAACCTATGTCTACACATTCTAAACATCCTAAATATCAGTATAAACCTAACCTAATACATTTTTTGCTATTTGTAAACACCCTAATATACATTTTAATCATAGATCTTAAAATCAAAATGCTTACCGATTGAATAGATTGGAGGACTTTTGAATGTAATAGAGCAAGTAGATGGAGCCTTTGAGGTAGCTGGGAATTGGTTTGCACAAAAATCTCTTGGGGTTGAGTTTGGAAGAAGATTAGGGTAAATGATTAGGGGGAGGGGGCTGTTTTGCTTAATCTGCAAAACGCGCAGTATTTCGGAAATGAACTTCCGAAATGCTGTTTTCGGAAATGAACTTCCGAAATAAGACAATTTTTTCAAAAAAAAAGGCGCTTTCGGAGATGCATCTCCGAAAACACCTTTTTCTTGCATTTCGGAAATGCATTTCCGAAGTTAGGAGTAGTTTGGATTTTTCACCAGAGGTGACCAAGAAGACATGGGGTTGATAAAGAAATTTTCATATTTTAAATAACTATTTTAGAATCTTTATGAAGCTCAATAATTCAAAATTTAAATTTTTTTATTTTTTCATTCTCAATGACTTAACCGACAAAAAAAACACTAACTCATCGACATATATATTTCAATCTTGATTGAAAGAAGATATGAATATTTTGATTTATAGACTTTCAATAATTTAATTTTTTTTAACTTTTATCTAATAATTAGTATTTAAAAAATAACATAAGGGACATTTTGGATAGTTTGTATTTTGGGGGTATAGATCAAATTAGGGTGGTATGG
Source organism: Vicia villosa (assembly GCF_029867415.1). Lineage (NCBI taxonomy): Eukaryota > Viridiplantae > Streptophyta > Magnoliopsida > Fabales > Fabaceae > Vicia > Vicia villosa. The sequence continues at coordinate 14,819,520 of NC_081184.1, read as the reverse complement.
AAATCAATTTCCCCAAATTCGATATTATTTAAGTGGGCTTGATAAAGTGAGCCCAACCCTTTTTTCATTCGTCTAACAAATTCTTGGGGAATTGCTCTCTTCAATATATGGGTTCTTTCCCACCATTTGAAAAGTCACAACTTCCTCTAAAATTCAGAGATGCATCTCTTCATCCTTTGGGGTTCTTCCCCATCACGATGAAAAATCATAACTGCCTTTAAAATTCAAGATGCATCTCTGAACGCACTCTTTTTACACACTTTAAAGTGTACATTGGTTAGTCACGCTTATTTTGTCAAAATATAGCCCAGAGATGCAACATTAGAAAGGGTCCGGAGATGCATCTTCGTTATACAAAAATTCATTTTAGTGTTAATTTTTGAATATCTTGATGGTATAGTAAATCATTATAGAATCTCAAACTTTATATGTAGGATATATATATATATATATATATATATATATATATATATATATATATATATATATATATATATATATATATATATATATATATATATATATATATTGTTTGTATATTTTGATTGAAAGAAGGTATGAATATTTTAATTTATAAACTTTTGATAATTTAAAAAGTTTTGATTTTTTAGCTGATAATTAGCATTTAGAGGATAACATAATGGGTGTTTTGGGTAGTTTGTATTTTGGGGGTATAGGTCTAATTAGGGTGGTGTAAAAACCAAATTCCCCAAATTTGATATGATTTAAGTGGGCTTGATAAGGTGAGGCCGACCCTGTTGCCAACCGTACATCAAGTTCTTCAATGTCATTAAATTGGAAACTTTTTTATTTGTTGAGAAGTTTAAACCAAAATTGGTAAAGAAACTGAAAATTATATCCAAATAGTAATAGATAACACAAGGTGAAGAGTGATAGCAATAACCAACAATAGTGCTACTCATATTTTACCATTATAGTCCCTTGTCATGAAGTATTTCACCACTTAGTCCATAAAACTAGATAGAAAAACCAAAAAAAAAAAATGGTTAGTAGTAATAGATAATTGGAAACCATAAACTACTGATATGACAAACTAAAGTCCAAAATCTTCTTTCTACTGTTCAAAACAAAGGTTGAAACTGCAACTGAATGATAATTCAGTCTTCTGGTTTTAGCTCCTTTCCAAGTTCATCAAGCCTACTAGTATACTTTGAGGTCAAATTTGAATCTTGTTTTGGCACAATGAAAAAGTCTTCTAGTCCACTAGTCAGAGAAGATTTTGATTTCAAGGAAGCTGCAAGAAGGCTCAAAGCCTGCAAATTGCAAACCACAATCTAAGAAGTCTAGATACCATATATATAACATTTATTAAGCACAGACACAGATATAGACACGACACCAAACATGACATAGACAATGACATATCGATACTTATGATAATTTGAAAATATAAATAAATTGAATGTAATCACACGTATCTGTGTCTGACAATAACACAGACATGAACACGTCTTTTTTTAGAGATGTCAGTGCAACGAAGTATAACATATATAACATGAACCGCAAATGATTAGTTTAGTAATAGTAACAATAACCACTTTACCTCAACTTCACCAAAACTTATCACTTTCACTTCAAGATCATCAAGAGGAAGTTTCAGTTCTTTCAAATATGAGAGGCAAAAATTTGCAGATAGTGATTGCACTTTTAGATCATCTCCTACACCATATAGTGCTGGTGTCTTCACAAATCCCACAACACCTTTTGACGTGTTCGGGGATCTTGGATCCAGTTGAACCAATTGTTTTGCATTATAAATCAATCCGAATGTCTTAGAAATCACTCCTCCCTCTACCTTTGCTTCTACTGTACGATGACCATGATTATAATTATACTCATGCTTTGGTGTTCCCGTACCATAATAATATGTAGAGAGTGGTGGTTGTACATGAGGAATGTTGAGGGGCTGGTTTGGACAACCGAACTGTGGTACGACACCAGGATTGAGTAACACAGAGCGCGAGTCTGTACACCAGGACGAGTCCAAGTTCTCCACACTTTTGTATAAATTATCAATACAGCCAACAAAAGAGTTACCATCCAAAAGCTTTACGATGGACCCTAATGGTATTGCAAGGAAGCTAAAAATGAAGTCAACAAAGTTTTTGCCGGTTTCTGCAAAGATTATCTTTTTTTGAGATTTACTTCGCACTAGCTTAACATCCATTTTGATGTCACTGGTGCAAGTTTTTGCTTTGACTGCTGATGCAAACTGGCTTGGTGAGTTATCTTTCTTCTTGGAGCTACTTTTCAAAATTGTATTCGTCAGAGGCTCGTGAGAGGTTAGCGCGTACTTGAGGAGGTTCAATATCTATACATAAAAAGACAGAAGAGTTTTAGTCGAGAGAACAACTTCAAATTACATAATAGAAATACATGATATTAAACTTTTGAGTCAATAAAAGAGTGAATCACCAAATCAGCACCTGAAATTATAGACATTGTTAAAATAGTCCCTGAAAGAAGAAAAATTCAGAAAAGGTCTCGAAACCATAATCCATCAGTTATTTTGGTCTAGTCATTATCATTTGAGCAGCCTTTTGATATTCATAGATAATAACACTAGGGTTCTAACTTCTAACTAAACCCTAAACTAAAATGGTGACGCTAAGTTCTAACTAACCCAGAGCATGGTTCTAAATTGCAATCGCATTATAAAGACATTAGAGGTCTCCGCATGACATGCAACTGCAATTGCAATAACCATGTATACCAGCATTTCAAGGTCATATCAAGAATCACAACATAACCACAACCTCTCTTAAAATTATGATTGAACCTAACTCAACCTTAAAAAAAATGGGTTGTAAGGCGAGAATTGCTCCACTTATAAACACACACCACATCTCTAAGCACAATGTGGAACCAAACCAAATCCACCCCCTTTAAACTCAACGCAATGAAGCTGTTGGAGGCTGCAATAAAGGCAAGCCAAATACCGCAATTTAGGCGACTAGCGGTAGACTGCAACTAAGGCGGAAATTCCAACAACCTCAACCACAATTTAGAACAATGATTCCCATTTTCAAAAACCTGTTTAAAAAATATCTTACTCTACAAACTAACATGACACCTTGGGTTTACTCAAAGCTCCACAAAAAGAAAACAAATTCAATGCAAAGTGAGTATGGTAATTTCGAGATACATAAACATAGAAAAACAGCAATACAAAAGGATTACCTCTTGCTTTCCAATGTTTTGTGTGACTTCCTCTAATTGACTCAAATCAGAATACCCCAATTCCTTCAACATCTGCATGGAAGTCACCAAAGAACTAGGCACAACCCTCAAATCATCAAAAACCAAAAACAAAGACCCATTTTCCTTCACAAAAACCCCATCAAGGGAATCAACACCAACACTCTCAGAATCCAAATACTTAGGCTGTCTATTAGTAGGTCTTCCACAAGTACAGTCAAGATTCTGAAAAGTTGTAAACTTGTTACAAGAATCACACACAAAAAACCCACTTGATACTTCAGTATCATCAATATTCAAGAACAGCTTCGAGCAAAGTGACTCACAGGGATTCTTTGGGTTCAATAGCATTTGTTTGCATACGGGGTTCCAAACGTCGTTTGGAGTGAGGGTTTGTACAGTTTCGTAGAGGCTTTTGATGCTTCCGAGTAGTTGTGGTTGTTGTTGTTGATCGTTGGTGTTGGTTGATAAGAGACGAATGATGGTGGCGAGTGGAAGAGATAGGAAACTGAAGAGAGTGTCGATGAAGTGTTTGGAAGCTTCGATGGCAACAACTTTGTTGTTTGGTTTGTCTATTAGGATTTTGAGAGGAATTGTTTTGGGGTCTTGTTGTGGTTGCGGTTGATCGGAAGCCATTGTAGGTTATTTTTTGGCTCTTCTTTCAAACTTAGAAATTTGACAAAAAACGAGGGACAAAAAGTATGTGAAATAGGATTATTTTTGAGTTTGCCATTTCCACCTTTATAGCTCTCATACATGACCGTGAAATGTCTCAAATGCCCTTAGTATTAGATATATTCATATAAGAACGTATTTTTTAAACTTTAATCTGAGAAACCCTTATTCTATTAAACTTTAATATGAAAATGTATCTATGCATGTTTTAAAGGTTAATCCTGAGATGTAACTTTGAAAAATAATTTGTTAGTTTTAACTAGAAATAAGCATGAACATTAATAGCAGAATGGCAAAATCATCATAAATTAACATCAAAATAAATATTACATAGATAATGGTTAACGGTAACATATTTTTAACATTACTTGTCATTACAAATTAATGGTTCGGGACGTTGCAACATCCTCATAATATCTTCGACTTATCTTTGAATCGTCGCATCCACTTCAATCAGACTCTTTGTTGAGTAGTAAAAGGTACTCCACATAATATTTAAATCATCATCCGTCTTTAGTTCAAGCCAGGGGCGACGCTAGGGCCCGGCCAGGGTGGACACTTGCCCAGGCTCGGGCCCAATAGTTTTTTTAGCCCATATGTTTAGAAGGAAAAAAAAAAGAGGAAATGGGTTTCAGCTTGCAGAAAGAAAGAAAGACATCATCGCTTACTTACTCCCTCCATCTCTTTCTCTTACTCTCTTCGTCGGCGACATCCCGAGGCGATCAACACTTACTCCCTCCGTTTCTTTCTCTTACTCCCTCCGCCGGCAACATCTCGAGCAACACCAGCGTAACACCGTCTTTGCCGCCAATACACACAAAGAGCGAAGATCAAACGAAAAAAGTGCGAAAATTCTGGTACAAATGCTTTTGATTCTCAACTTCTTTCTTCCTTTGTTTCATCTCTTTCTCTTGCTCTGTTCTCTTTCGCCATTTTTTTATTCTCAATTTCTTTTTGAGTTTTTGTTTCAATATTTATTTCAGGTTAATGAGGAGATTTTATGTTAATGTTTTTGCTTATGATAAATTGGTAATGAAGAGTGTAGTGAGAATGCTGTTGGAATACTTTCTATTATTTGTAGTGATTTTGGGAGTGCTAGAGAGATAGCTATTAAAGCTGGACAGTTGGTGCTTTGAGTCGGTTCTTGTTTCTTCTGCAGAGTTAGTGTGGTACTAAAACTAAGGCAAGAATGTTGTTTAAGTTATTGAGATCCAAGTGGACTGAGGAAGCAATCCATTGGTGTGTGTTTGTGAATAATAATTTTATTACTAATACATTATTATTAATTAATATTTATTTGCTGCTGTGTAGAAATTTCATAATAAACAAATCAACTAATACACATTCAAATGTTAATTTAAGCAATTTTAACTCCTCTAACTTGGCTTGATAAATTAGTTTAATTAACAATAACAGCTAGTTTAATTTAATTTGACAAAATCAATTATCAAATTTTCTATCAAGTTAGTGTTAGTGGTTGACAGGTAATTAACTTGAACAAGGCTACTCAAAATAATTGCTTTTTTCAAAATCACTTCCATGAGTTAACAACTTAACTTTAGCTTCTACTTTCTTTTTGTCTTTTTCGTATCAGTCACTTTAAATCATAATTTATATTAGGTGAAGTTTCAATAGCTAATAACATTGTCTTATACCATGGTTTTATAACTTTTGATCATAATTCGTATTAGTCTTTTTTTGCCCAGGCTTTATAATTTTTTTGGCTTCGCCACTGGTTCAAGCATGGCGGACCGAATCTTCTTTTCGTTGTCAATCAAGGATGAGTCGAATCTCTCTTGGATCACTTTCTACTCAGTCATGATAGATATGTTTGATTTATCATCCTTCATCACACGAACATCATCAAAATTAAGTCTTTTCTAGTGAGTGCAAACATCATCCATAAGTATTGGTTTTTCAAACTTCATTTTCTTTGAAATTAAAAAAGCACATGGAAGACCCTACGTCTTCCTAAGTGCACATCCACATTTGAGCTATTTGAACCTATTTAATCTGCTCACTTGGCTTCATAAAAAAAAATTCAATGGCCCTCGAGAAATGTTGCCAACCAACGGTGAAAAAAAGATGTTGTCTTTGAATCGGTGTTCGAACACAGTAATGCTCCAACCAAGAGATGTTGTATCTCATTATGTTGGTTTTGGAGCATTTGGTTAACGACGTCTCAATCTCGACTAAAATATCTTTTATTGTTTCCTAACCAATTCTTCAGTATAGCAAGTGTAGACTCAACCATGTTAGTTGTTATATTACCAAAGTATTGAACATAATCGTTCCATGCACAAACAATCTTCTCTCTAACCTGACACAAATGAGTTTCATTTCAGCAAATTTGAATATATCGCACATACATTCTTGAAATGTAGTACAGATTTGGCATATAATTCTTTCATGAAATAATTTATTATAGCATTTCATGCATCCTTTATATTTTCCGCTACTGACAACACCGAAATGCATCACATATTTGACTCGATTTGCACATGTTTTAACATTGTTTTGTTGTTGTTTCTAGTATTATGTTGGTGTTTTGTTTGTTTTTCAAGTATTTGAACGTATGAGAGGCTTACATTGAGAAACAAAGCAAACTAGATGAAAAAGGAAGAAATTGCAGTCAAGGCGGTCAGCGTGGCGTGGCCACAAGAGGAATGATGTGTCCCACTCATTTACGGTCAAAAGACCAAGTCTCCTCCATTTTAGGAAGGTGACGTTCACCACAAGGGGATGTTGTTCTCCATCCTTTGTACTTTTCAGGCAGTTGGAAAATGGGCTTGGACTTCTCTCACACGAAATTAGCAACCACCAAGTCACATTTTAGGGTTTCTAAGCATTATAAATAGTAGAAACATTTCACTTTTCATTTTATTCAAACTTAGTACAACTTAAGCATAAATTCAAATTCCAAAGACTTTAATTCTTCGTATCGGAGAATTATCGCATTGTTATTGTTGTCAGGTTTGTAGCACATTTATTTTGAAGTTATTTATCTTCCCACATTTACTTTTCGTCTAAGTTTATTTCCATTTAACTCAACATTATTTATATTTTTTCTACTTTGCTTTATTTTGCTTGCTTATTTTATTGCTCAGCATGTTTAATTTCATCTTTCAAACAAACATTTTTACTTTTAGCATAATTATGTCCAGCTAATTTATTAGTTACTTACTAACACCATAGCCTTGCAGCTTAGAATTAAAATTTTGCTTGCACTTTGTATCCTGAGAATCTTTGGAATCACATATTTTATTTTGAATTTATAATTTTGTTCGAAGTGCAAAAGTTCAAGTGTGGGGGAATTCGATCAATGCATTTTAATGCTTACTATTATACTATTGTACTTAAGAATTTTATAGTTTATTTTAATATTTTTACTATTTTAGTGTGCTTTTATATTTAGGTTTATTTCTCCCTTTAATTTAATTTATTACTTTATTTGCAGCTTAAACGGTTAATTGATACTTTCTCAATGTGCAGACCATAACTTGAGCTACGAGAATCAGATTGACGCATTTTAATATGCGTTGGAAAGCTGAGAGAATAAACTACAAGTTTTATGTTGAAGACAAAAGCTTATTTGAACTGCAGAAGTGTCGAATAATTCGTTTTAGTTGCAGACTTAATAAAAAAATTAGTTTTGAGTTGGTTTTTATGTTTTATGAGTCGGTTGCTATTAGGGTCCGAATTCTCTTTTATTATTAAAACAAATTTCACAGCCTTAGGAGAGGAATTCAGTTTTATATGATTTAGAGAGAGCATTAGGATTATATAATCGGCTAAAGTTCAGGGTTAATCTACTGTTTCACAATTTCAAGATTTTGAGGTTATAATATTATCGTTTTTGTTTAATTCGAGTTCAATATAATAGTGTTGATTAAATTTGATAGAAAGATGAATTAAGGAGGCACAACCGTGATGAAACCCTTTGTAGTAGTGACCTCATTACTTGATAACCATAGTCCGGCTTGCAAGGCCATGTTTATTTTTGAGTGTTGTAGGTTTTGATGCAGTAACTCTTAGAGCTAGTAAGATCCGTTTATATACTACTTGCAGGTTTAACCCTTATAAGCCCGTTGTATGACTCAAAAATGCCTGTGTCCCATAATTATAACAAACTTGGATAGCAAGGTACAACTTTAAAAACAGTTATCTAAAGAGGTTCAATAGTCAATACAATCCCCTAAAAAAAAACTACTTACTGCATTCTCAGAATTAGGATTCAAACAAAAGAGTTATATAATCTTATCAGAATCACATATGAATTCAAATGTAACATGGAAGTTGCTACATATTTCAAAAATCAAACTACCTATAGTCTAGATTGCAATATATATTAGTCTGCCTCTTATAAAATAATAGAAATAAAAGAATTCAAGCATTAATAAGGTTCTTCTTCTGGGTACTCTATCAAATGGAACAAGGCTTCTGTTAATGCAGCTTCGAAAGAAGTCAAAGAAGCTCCCAACAAGTTTAGTGCCTGACAACATAGAGATATATGAAACTCATTATAAGTTTAATTACTTTAAAGCATCAATATTCAAGAGTTGAGTAATGTCTACCTCGGTCTCTCCAATGCTCATTTCATGCACCTCCAAATCATCGAAAGGTATCTTGAGTTTTTGCAAAAACGCAATGCTAGAAGTATTTTTATCCAATGTTGTCACTTGCAGATTATCCCACACAATAAATTTTGATTGCCCCTTCACAAACCCTACAGCAGATTTAACTGTACCATTTGAAGATCTTGGATCAAAAAGCTTCATTGATCCATATTTTTGTTTTGAGTGGTCGTATACCACACCATTATTACAATACCTATAAGGAGGAGTATCTTTTTCACAAAGTTTTTCCAGAGGCTGCTTCACATAACCAAATTGAGGAGCCACTTTGGGATATCCTGTAGGAGTATATATAGGTATCATGAAACATGAAAAATGGAGTTCTCTCACACTCTTGTTCAAGTTATTCATACATCCAATAGAATAATTGCCATTCAATTGCTCTAAAATAGTTCCTGCAGGTGCGGTGAGGAAACTGAATAGAAAATTAACAAAATCTCTCTCAGCTTCTGCATACACTATCATCTGTTTTGATTTACTAATAGTTACCTTGATATCCATTATAACGTTAGTAGTAGTAGGAACATTAGAAAGTGGAGTCTTTGAGGAGAAAATGCACTTATACGGAAATTTTCCATTTGTCAAGAATACATCACTTAGAGGAGAGTCGGAAGTTAAAGCTTTCCTTAGTAACTCCAAAATCTAAAAACAAAACACAGAAGTATAAACATTATTTTATGGCCTCAATTTATAACATAGGCCTCAATTGTATAGTTAAAAGATATTTTAAATTAATTTATTTTTACCTAATAAACTTATTATTAGACCTTTAGAAGTAAAAAACAGTCCAAACAATGTTAATAATATACATGAAATATAACAGTAAAAATAATAACAAGGATGTTTCTTAAGGCAACTGCTGTGTATTAAAAACATTTGTTGCTATTGAGGGGTGCGGTGGCACCATTCAGCACCCATGTTCCTCCGCCACTGTTATGATCTACATTTTAAAGATTGTTTTCTATCATAAAATGATCATTAGTTTCAACAAGTTCCACCAGATTTCAGAAAACAAACTTTATATGCAAAATGAATGAAAATATAAAACGCTATATTACCTCATTCAAACCGACAGTCACGGACATATGTGTAAGCTTGTTCATGTTTTTGTAACCAAGTTGTTGGAGCTGGTGAAGAGTATTGCCGGGAAAGCTTTGGAACACTTTCAAATCATCAAAAATTAAATACAAAGTTTGTTTCTCAACAAAAACACCATCCCTATTTCTAAAACCTCCATGCAGCTTAATTTCTTTGTCCATCAAATTCCCACAAGAACAACTAGCACCAACAAAAGTACTTAACAAACCTGTTCCTTCAGCACAAGTGTTACAAATGAAGTACTTTGTAGGTTCTGAATCATCAACATTCAACTTCAGTTTCTCACAAAGGGACTCGGAATCGTTGCGTGGATAAAGCAACATTCTCTTGCAGATACTGTTAAAGAAAACTTCATCACTGATATTTTCCACACTCTTGTAAAGATTACTTATGCAACCAAATGATTCTTGCTGTTGTTCATTTTTGAAGAGAAGTCTGGTGATAGTTCCTAATGGAAGTGTGAGAAAACTAAACAAAGTGTCAATGAAGTCACCGTTTGCTTCAGCCAAAACTACACGGTTTTTTTCTTTGTCCACTAAAAGTGTCAAATGTAGCTTTTGTTCTTGCTTGGAAGCCATGACAAAACAACAACGACAAAAGCAACAATAGAAATATTTTAAGGGAAGGTGAAGTGTAAGAGATGCTCTGAAGATGGAAAAGCAACTGAGATACTAATAATTAATTTTGGAAGATGAAAAAAAAAATAACACTTTGATTTAAATCAAATGAAGAAATTCGTTAGTAATAATTGTTGGGTTGGAAAGGGAAACAAGCATTCAAGTCTAGTGACTCTTCTATTCCCTCTCACTCAATTATAATTGGTTATATCATTCAAATTTTAATTACATGTCTCTTCATTTACACGACTTCAGATTTGGTGGCATACTAAAAAACTATATCATTTGCATTTAAATCCACCACCTCTTCTAATAGGAATCACACTAAGCCAAATTATAATCGCTTGAGAGTAGGGGTGGAAATAGGCCAGACCGATAACAGGGGCCTACAAGCTAGCTTATATAGGCTCAGGCCAGGTCACAAATTATTTTTAAATAGAAAAGACCTAGGCTTTTTTATAAGCCTATTTAGTTAAAAAGGCTAGGCCTCATGTCCTAAAAAAATCTTTTAAGCCTATCAGACCGACCTATTTAAATAAATATGAATATTTTTTTATTATCATTATGTTATTTTTTGTACTTTGAATTAAAATACATAAATAAAATTTGGTTATCTTGAAGAACTTGTGAAAATAAGATGAAAATACCTTATGAACATTATTCTCATAAGTTCTTTTAGTTAGTTAGTTAGTTTATTTAAACATTAGTTTAATTGTTTATTTATATATGTCTAAAACAAATAGGCTTTTATGTAGGCTAACAAGCTAACTAGGCCTTCAGAAAGGCCAGGCTCGAGCCTAAAAAATAAGCCTACGATAGGCTATAGGCCAGACTTAGGCTTCAGTTTTTTTGACAGGCCAGGCTTAGGCTTGACAAAGCCTAGCTCGACCCAGCCTATTTCCACCCCTACTTGAGAGGAATCCTTCAAACTATATTAGACCATCTCCTATAGTGCAACCCATTTTTGAGTTCTTTATGGGTCCCACAAGCCATATCATCTCAAAATAATTTATTTAATTTTTATTTTATTGGTGTAATTCTAATGGGTCCCACAACTTTATCTCATAAATTAATTTGATTGGGTACCACAATTTTTTAGTAGTTGCATTGCAATGCAACTCTACTATGACATGACAAATTGTTTTAATATTTAATTGTTATATTGATGTCCAGTTGAAGAACTTAAAAGAAAATACTATCATTGGAGATGCTCTTAGAATGTTAATAGAGATCCGTTTGATAAAACTAAATGGTAGCAGATGATTGACATGAGTGACAATTGATAAATGGAGTTGATGACTAATAGTTTATAGCTAATTATTGGTAGATGATAAGTTAACTGAGTGTTTGGTAAATTAATTGTTATACTAACGAGAAAATATAAAATGACATAAAAGTACATACTTAATTAAGAAATTAGTGTTCTAGGGCACTCTATATGGATTCTAAATAAGAAAAGAAAATATTAATAACATGCAAAACAATCTTCCATATAAGAACTTTAATGACTGTAGAAAAACCCAACATGCCACTGCCTTTCCATTTTACACGTTAGCACATTTGTTGTAATTGATGTCATTTTGTACCCCTATCCTAATTATACAATTATGTCTGTCTTTGGCCTCTAACTAGCGTTTTCATGTTTTTGCCGCTGATTTCATGTAAAAATAGTTGTCCGCAAACCGAGTATTATGACCAACAGCAACGGCTTGATGTGTGTAACTGGCCAAAACAACCTTACTAGCTTTTGAACATCTCCCCATATGTTAAAATGTACAACCTCTCCTTCCTAACACCCACTTCTTTGAACATCTCCTTCTACAAACTCAATATTGCTTCCATATTTGAACCTCTCACTTTCTAAACTCAAAATCTCATCTTCTGAGAAACAACTCCAAAGGCGAACCAACTTTTTGCTTGCATCCAAACTATTTAGTCGTTTTTGATATGGCGAGACCTATTGAGACAATTGGCGACATCAATGATCAAAAAGAGCTCTAAAAGTTTGCAGTTAAAATACACCACAAGTGGAAAGTGTCGATGAGTAACAAGGAATATTTTGAGATGGTTGTCGTTGACAAACAAGTGAGTTTCAAGTTTGTTACCCCTTTCATGGTGTTATACATGTGTTTTCAAACTATATGTTTTATGTTGCAACCAAATATATATATGGGTGTCAATTAATTTGGTTCGATTTTGGGAGAATCTGTTTAAAATTAAATGGATTGGTTTGGATTGAATTTACAAATTTTTGCGATAAAGTCCAAATCGAACCGAACTGAGAAACAACAAGTTGGTTTGAGTTGGATTGATCGGATAGATAAAAAATGCAAAAATATTTGAAAAAAATAACTTATTACAGATATTAATTTTTCATAATAATATAAAAAATATAGTATTAATAGTGTTCAATTTGTAAATATTAGACTAGCAATTTATTTCTAATAGATTCAAAAATATCTAACAAGAAAAGTATCTAACACAGAGACTTTTGAATCTATAACTAGTCACTTGAGTTAGTATATGATAATGAATGTGTTTCATAACTCTATGCTCAGTTACCACATTACACTAACAATTTTCTAATAGCAAATTAAAATAGCATAACTTGTCCACACACGACATTTTACTTTTTTTCTTATCGAAGTTGAATGCTTGGACGTAATTTTTATGATAATTAATTATGATTGGTTTGGGTTGGGCTTGCGGATAGAAAATTGAAAATCCGATGCCCGAATCAATTGTCATTGAATTTCATTTGTTTAGTTCGGTTCTTGCCCGATCTAAAAAAATGTCCAACCCAAACACTATGATTTGGTTCAGATTTTAGTTTGGTTCAGATTTACCCGAACCAATGAACACTCCCTATAATTGGTAATGTTCTATCTTATTTATTTATCAACTTGCATTTGCCTTTACTGACCTTAGATTTCCATAACTATCTACTTTTTTCGTAGACATCATCGGCGTTGTTGACGAAGTTGGCTACTCCCAGTCTCAAATGGGTGGATGTGTTTCATAACTCTATACTCAGTTACGACATTACACTAACAATTTTCTAATAACAAATTAAAATAGCATAACTTGTCCACATACGACATTTTACTTTTTTTTTATCGAAGTTGAATGCTTGGAAGTAATTTTCATGATAATTAATTACGATTGGTTTAGGTTGGGCTTGCAGATAGAAAATTGAAAATCCGATGCTCGAACCAATTGTCATTGAATTTCATTAATTTAGTTCGGTTCTTGCCCGATCTAAAAAAATGTCCAACCCAAACACTATGATTTGGTTCAGATTCTGGTTTGGTTCGGATTTACCCGAACCAATGAACACCCCCTATAACTGGTAATCGAGAGGTAAGATATTCCAAGTGTGGTAATTACAAAGCTCACCTAGCTTGTAGAAAGCTAACAAGTAATTCCAGGAAAACATAATAATATTCGAAAAACATTCCGTAAAACAAAAATTCTCCTTCTTGAAAATAATGGTATTCCTCTTCATCCAAATGCACCAAATAGTAGTTAGCCAAATCACTCCTACAATTGATCTCTTCGACGAGCACTTCACGGTGTCGCAAAATAAAAAGAAAGAGGCAAAGCTTTCAAAAGACATATCAAGAGAAGGACCTATCCAACAAAACACTCTCCTCCAAATATTATGAACAACTTAACATTCGTAACTTCTTATTATTGATGCATTATTCGTTTTGACTTCTACGTCCATATAGTCATGTCAATGTTCATCACTTTTAGCGAGAACACATTGCAGTGTACTTTATGGGAAGACTATGCATCAAAGTACTTTGAGTTCATCAAGAAGAATCAAACTGATCCATCTGCACCAACACTCATACTCTTGAAGTTTGCAAAAGTCAAAGAAGCAGGTTTTAAATCTTTCCCACAAAATGTGACGCTTTTTATTTTATCAATTAACATTTACGTATATTTGTTATGCAAATCTGTTTACCCTTTTTGTTTTTGTAAGGAAATTTCCACTTGCTGCTACTAATACCTACAACGTAACCCAAATACATATCAATGACGATATACCTGCGATTACTGATTTTCAGAAACGGTATATAAAACTTTATTTGAATGAGAGATTAATACTAATTGTTGTTGTTTTGTTCAACTGCAATAATGTAACCCTTTTGTCTATTTTACACTTATAGTTTTCCAAAATACTCTCACTTCGAGAAATCACATAGCGGCAATGGAAAGAGTGCTAGTGATTGGTCACAACAATCCTCGGGGTCTCACCTATCGCTCGCTGATAAGTTTTATTCGAAAGCAATCCACCTACCACTTGAAGAAATTAGCGTCTTATCTGAGGTTAAACACAACCAAAATGTTACTATAATCTTGGGATAATGTGTTTACCTCTTCACTTTTACCTTTGTTTATATGTTGCATAGCCCACCATGTGCGTCACTGTTGCCACAACTGACAAGCTTATTGCTGATCCTAATGGATGGTACTACAAAGCGTGCCATAAATGTCCTCAGGTTTCCAAAGGAGACAGTCCACCATACTTTTGCAAGGACTGAAACCGAACTGAGGCTGAGATTCAGAGGTTGTATTTCTTAACTTCTGCCTGCACTCCTTTGTACATTATGCATAATTTAGGACTCTCTCTCAACTTTGCCTATGCTGCAGGTTTAAGATAAAAATTGAAGTTGTCAAAGATGGAGTTACTGGGAAGTTTGTTTTCTTAGACCGCGAGGCGGCTGAAAATATTGAACACATCGGTTGCAGAACTTTGTTCAATAATGATAGAGGTAATGTCCTGATCGTTACGTGTAATTTGTAATGGAAACCGTTGACCACTTTGGAAAATAACATTTATGCACGTTTCTGGTGTAGGCTAGGATGATTGACCCGCTAGCGTTTCCCCCGGCGCTTGATGAATGTTGGGGAGGAAATTTGCATTCAAGGTTAAGTGGAACCCTCGATGGAGAAGTTGATTTGTTGTGAGGTTTCTTAAAGACTAACAACTTATTGAGCAGTTTGAAGGTTAATTGGAACCATCAGATTTGGTTCAATAGAATTCCACAACAATGAGACAAGTTGATAATCGACGACTTCCCAATCATCTTTGATATCTTTATCAATCTCTGAAACCTTTTTAGTAAGATGATATGATAGTTGTTTTCCTAAAAACCATAACTCAACTGAAATATACCAATTAAAATACTTCTTATTACCATTTAATTTAGCTGTGGTAATCACGGGTGTTCCTTGAAACGCAAACAAAATAAGACCCTTTTTAGGAGGATTCTCCTTAACAAGTTCAGTCATGATTTCAACATCAACAAATAATTAACTCTGAATTGCAGAAACAACGCACAATCGAAGAAATAACAACGCACCAGAGGCAAAGAACCGGCAAAACATACTTTAAACATGACTTCCGACCACCCTAAGCGGCTGCGTGACTTGTTTGGAGACGGCGGAAAATTTAAAGAATATTGTTTGCACTATTTACACACTAAAATAGGGTTTTAAACCTATCTCTAGATACCATGTTGAACTTGTATTCTTATATTATAATGAGGAGAAAAATAAACACATATAGGTCTCCGCCTCCAGATAAATTTCACTAATTATGGAAAGATTGAATACAATAATATCCTAATTTAGGGGACAACTTCTCTACCCATCACAAAAAGTTGGGTAGTGTACCTTCTACCAATCACACCGCAACATTTAATTTTATCCTATTTAATTAAATTATTAAATATTATACTTTTTGGTTGCTTCCAAAGCATTTTACACTAAGGGTAACTCTATCCAATTTTTTGTGTTGGGTAGATAAGAATTCACCCCTAATTGATACTACTAATAAAAGTAATGGATACATAATAATAATAAAATAATATTTCAACTTGGTGAACTGTTGAATTTATAAGAGAGATGATTCATTTATCTAACACCTTAAATTTTTGGATCGAGATGTGACAACCATTTTGTAATAACAACCATTTCTTATTTTTATTTGCTTGCTTTAGGACCGATACATATTTCATTTTAATTGTTTTACATTCTATTTGAAAATTCTATCTTGTTTAAGGTGTGTCCATTGGACAAGACTTAACACATTACATAAACAAGATCAGTATCCGGTTGAATAGAATATTTAAGCTTCTCTAAATCAAGAAACCCATCAAACTCAACTGAAAGATAAGTAGCAACAAAACCATTAACTAAATCTCGCAGCAAGAATCATGCACACACATGTTGTCAGTTATTGTTGCTATCACAGGTTGTTTCCACTGATATAGGAGGATAGAAGTAAATAGATTTGTGGTCATTGAGAATCAACTCAATTTCCTCATACAAATTAAAAACAAACAACTCAATCTTCTCAAGAGTAGACAACTTAATAATGGTTTCAATATCGTAATTAAAGTTTAAACAAAAGTTGAATAGTCATATTAGAATAGAACATAGTAGTTCCTACCCACATATTTCATATATCACACTATCAAGAAACTAAAACATTCATGCATGCTGCTTTATTTAGCTTCTTCCTTTGGCTTCTTCACTGAAGGGAAGAAGGTTTCTGTTAATACAGCTTGGGAAGAAGACAAAGAAGCTCCCAACAAGTTTTGTGCCTAGTCATATAGAGATTCTAAAGTCATTAAATCCTTGTAATTTTAATCATTATAAATATATGTAGACTAATATCTGGAGATTGTTAAGAAGATCTTAAATTCCAAATTGACACCCCTCATCTTACAAACCGGTTATATAAAAATGTGTTAGGCCATATTCTCATATAATATCATGACAGATAAAGTTTGGCAAAACTATTAATTTGAAGTAAAAATTGCGGAAAAAATTGTTTACCTTTATATCTGTAATCTCCACTTCATGCACCTTCAAATCATCCAAAGGAATGTTGAGATTTTGCAAAAATGTAATGCTAGAAGTATTATTATCCAATGGTGTCACTTGCAGATTATCCCACACAACAAATTTTGATGACTTCACAAACCCTACAGCAGATTTAATTGTGCCATATAGAGATCTTGGATCAAAAAGCTCTATTTTTTGCTTTGGATGAACTACATCTATATCCTTTTTCACTCCACCATTATCATACCTGTAATTAGGAGTTTTTTCTTCACATAGATTTTTCAGTGGCTGACTCATATAACCAAATTGAGAAGCCACTTTTGGATTTGGTAAAAGATGATTTATAGGCCTTATGAAGCAATAAGGATCTCGAAATGATAAATTCATTCTGAGTACTTTCACAGCATTTCGAATTCTATCCATACATACTAATGAAAAATTGCTCTCTTTCAATTCCTCTAGAATAGTTCCAATAGGTGTTGTGAGGAAACTGAATAGAAAATTAACAAAATCTTCACCAGCTTCAGCATAAAGTACCTTCTTCTCTGATTTTCTTACAATTACCTTAAGGTACATATAAGTAGTATATATTGAACGTGAAGGAGATGGGGAGAAAGTGCACTTTTGGTAAGATTCTTCATTTCCCAAGAATACATCACTCAAAGGAGACTTGGAGGTTAATGCTTTCTTTAGCAAGTCCAAAATCTAAAAAGTATAAGGTATATCTGATAAAAACCTTATTTCTTTTTAATAGCAAAGAATAAACCATATATTAAACAGAAAGAAAGAAAAAAAGTTATATTACTCACCTCTTTCAAACCAACATTTATAGACATATGTGTAAGCTTGTTGATGTCTGAGTAACCAAGTTTTTGGAGTTCGTTAAGAGTCTTGCTAGGAGAGCTTTGGAGCACATACAAATCATCAAAAACTAAATACAACTTTTCCCTCCTAACAAAAACACCATCCTCACTATCATTTTCTTCATCATAATCTTCATGCAGCTTAATCTCTTTGTCCATCAAACTCCCACAAGAACAATTAGCACCAACAAAAGTACTCATCATACCCTTCCCTTCAGGACAAGCACTACAAATGAAGTACTTTGTAAGTTCTGAATCATCCACATTCAACTTCAGTTTCTGACAAAGGGACTCGCAAGGGTTGCGTGGATAAAGCAACATTCTCTTGCAAATACTGTTCCAGAAAACACCATCACTCAAGTCTTCCACACTCTTGTAAAGATTATTCTTGCAACCGATGGTTATCTCTTCTTGAGGTTGATCATTAGTACTAGTAGTACCATAATGGCTTTGTTGATTCTTGGACACGAGCCTAATGATAGTCCCTAGTGGAAGTGTGAGAAAACTAAACAAAATGTCAATGAAGTCACCGTTTGTTTCAGCAAAAACTACACGGTTTTTTTCTTTGTCCACGAAAAGAGACAAAGGTAGCTTTTGTTCATGTTCCTGCTTGGTAGCCATGATAATACAAGAAGGGAGATATTAGGATGGTAGATTGAATGCAAGGATGCACGGAAGATGAAAAAGTACCTTTGATATTAAAAAGAACGGAGGAATGAACTAATTAATTAACATTGGAAGATGAAAAAAAACATATGATCATTAAATGCATGAATTAGCTAGTTAATAAATGTTATGTTGGGAAGGGAAGCATGCATTCCTCTCACATAATAATCGTTCAAATTTCCTCCTTAATACATCAAGGTCTAGGCCCAATAGAAAAATAGAACTACAGATAAACGAGGAATCTACCAGGCACACCTATAGGGAAATATGACACCCCACAAATTGGCCAAATTGATTACAATATTCCAACAATCTTCAAATTTAATTTTTCAAAAATAAAATCACATATTTCAGATTCTTACAAAAAAACATCGTTTTGTCGGATATTTACTGAAAATTATCGGATTCTTCATAAAAAAAACAAGTAGCTTCTTCTTTGAAACTTATGAGTTTTTTCCGCATTTTTTGATAAATATCATATATTAATATAATTGATGCATTTTTGTCAATTTTTTGAAATAGCCGATATCAAATTTATGAGATTATACCGGATTTTTAAGAATATTCCGTACATAAGAATTCTTTGATGTATTTATACAACATTTTTTTAAAAATTTGGTATTAAACATACTGAGTTTTTATCGGTTTTTTTACAATAACTACAACAAATAATACATTTTATGAAAAATATTTGCCTCAACAAATGAATAATCGAGGTGTAAATCATAGATGTGCCACATTTCATTATTTATATACTATCTATTTTCTCGATTGAGCTGACAACCTAGGAAAAAAGTTGATCAACTCCTTTTTTAATTCCAACAACTGCATTTTTCGCATTTTATTTTTTATTTTTTTTTACTTATAACATTTTCCTTTGTTGAGCTGGCAACAGAGGGAGGATATTTTGATCAACCCCAATTGGAATCCCTGTAATTTTTTTTACACTTGACCACATATATATCGCTATTTGGTATCTAATTTTTCATATTTTTCCAACCAACAGGTTAATTTCATTGCACCAAATAGGCAGGATGCACATATTTTTAAAAATCAACAATTAATTTACAAAAATTAGAGTGAGATGTGTGGCTCGCGATAGTGGGAATATATCAAAGGTACAAAATGAAAAACAATCTAATTAGTTATTTTTAACATTGATATTGAGGAAAGAAAGGAATCCACTAAGCATGTAATAACGGAAACCTTGCTTTCCAACATACAATATCTATCATATAAGAAAATTTAGTGTTATGGAAATACCAATTTTGTCCTGCTGGTTCATAATTCATCCACGTGGATTCCTTTATAACATCCTATTTCTTTTGCTTTTATATTCCAATACCGTTGTTGGTCTTTTATTCTGCCACGTCTCCTTTTTCTTTTACTTTAATTCAAACATTCAACAACACAATATATATATATCTCTCTCTCTCTCTCTCTCTCTCTCGTCGTATTTCTCTATCTCTCTCTTTCTCTTCAACCTAAGTCTTCTTTCTCTTCCGCCTACGTCTTACTCTATTTCTTTCTTCTCCTCTTCCACTTATTCCTTCTTTCTCCTTTTCTTCCTTCTCCATCTTCTTCGATTCCTCAAAGTTGTTTTCGACTATCATCGAAGGAATACCATCATCACGATTTTTTGTCTGGGGTTTGGAGATTTCTTCAGCATATATATACGATAATCCTTCTATATTTATGTATCTTTACATCTTTACCTATCTTTTGTTTTTGTTTGATTTTCTCATAAAGTTAGGGTTTTGATTTTGTGGTTAGGTTTTTTTGGTTGATTTGATGATTTAAATTTTGATTTAGTTTTTATTGTTTCAGGTTTAATGGTGTTGGCTCAAGTAAAAAGGGGGAGATTCGCGACAATTAGGTAAGGAAAACTTCACTTTTATATTTTAGATCGGGGTCTAATTGTTTTAAACTGTTTGGAGATTTTGTTTGGGAATGGTTTGTTTTAGTATTGTGGCATATCCGGGTTTAAATAGATTGCCTGCAAAGTGTTCGATGAAAGTTCCAAACCAATCACTTTCTTAGCTTTAATGTTTCAGATTCGCTAAATGAAGTTTTATTTTTGTTTTCTGGTTATTTTTAGGTGTTGAAAGAAGGTAGAGAAAAACACAAGAAAGGGGGGTTTGAATTGTGTTCTTTCATATTTTAATTTCCCTTTCTATAAATCTTTTCTTTCTTCTAATATCTCATTATCAGGATATGCTTAGATCATTGGTGCAGAAGCATGTTAGTTATGACATAACCAATGAGATACTTATTCAATTTAACTTCTTAACTCCATCATGAAGAGTTCACAACATCTCAGGCTTAATGAACTAATTCTCAAAGGAGTTAACAAAAATTCCTTGATCCTCACGTCCATTCGCAAGAACAAAAGAGAAACATTTAATGGAAATTGGGATATCAAATATAAAGGACGAGATGGAGTTATCCTCAGAGTTAAGATGCGCATGTTTCCAGAAATCTTAAACGAGATTCTCGTAGATAGGTTTCTTGAGCATTGAGAGGTATCTAGTCCATTTTTGGTAATAGGTTACATCCATGAGACTATAAGCAAAATGGTTTTCAACTGATGAGATTTCAATTTGATTTTCTAAGATTACTTCAAGAATATTTTCTTTACCTAGATCAGCAACATTTTGCATACATGCATCATTTAGATCATATACATCATGACATACGCATAACATTTTCATTTATTTTGAAAGTGTCATCATGCAATTCATACGTCACGACATTGCATAAAGTGAATTTTTGTTCTCAGGGCAATTCACGAATATTATCAATGATCATTCAGATACAATCTAGGTTGAGACTCATTCTGATAAACATTCTCGTCAAATTCTCATCACGTTAGTCCCCGGCAGTGGTGTACATTAATCTACAACTTGTTACATTTGTCCCCAAGCGGTAATAAGTTATCTACCTATCACATCGGTCCCCTGGAAGTAATATGAAGCTACATCTCTTTGGTACGTTAGTCCCCGAGCAGTAACCGAAGTCTATTCTCATCATGTTAGCCCCCCGACAATGATATATAACTACGACTTATCACATTAGTCTTTCGACAGTGATACACGTCAACTTACGACTTATTGCATTGGTCCCGAGCAGTAATAAGTTATCTTCTCATCGTATTAGTCCTTTGGCAATGATGTGAATCTAAATCTTCTATCTATTATGTTGGTTACCGAGAAGTAGCCGAGCCTTTTCCTATCACGTTAGTCCCCTGGCGGTGATATCTACCTTCTGTCACGTTGGTCCCTAGAAGTGATATGATTGTTTCCACACGCTAGTCCCCTGGCAGTGATATCTACTTCTTATCACGTCAGTACATTGGTAGTGATGAAAAGAATCTCCTTTAGAAGGCATCTGTAAGCCCATATTCGATAACACTCTGTCACCTATCTGAATGGTATCTTCCAAGCCCATTCAAGCAATATCATCAACCAACAACATTATTTACAAATAGTTTAGATGGAATGGCTGAGAAACATATTTTCTTTTTTTTTGTTTTATCACCGCCGGTATAGTCCAGTTTGAGGGATCAGCTCTAGCATCAAGTGGGTCAAGCCTCCTCCTGATCGTTGAGAAACCCTTATTTTGTTAAACTTTAATTCGGAAATGTATTTATGTATGCTTTAAAGGTTAATCCGGAGATTTGATTTTAGAAAATGCTCTATTAGTTTTAATAAAAAACAAGCAGAAACATTGACAGAATGGAAAAATATCATAAATTAATATTAAAATAAATATTACATAGATAATGATTAACATTAATATAAATTTTAACATTACTTGTCATTACAAACGGGTGGTTTAGGATGTTGCAACATCCTCATAATATCTATGACTTATCTTTGAATCGCCGCATCCACTTCAATCAGACTTTTTGTTGAGTAACAGTAAAAGGTACTCCACATAACCTTTAAATCATCATCTGTCTTCAGTTCAAGCATGGTGGACAAAATCTTCCTTTCGTTGTTAATCGAGGGTGAGTCGAATCTCTCTTGGATCACTTCCCACCCAGTCATGATAGATATGTTTGATTTATCATCCTTCATCACACGAATATCATCAAAGTTGAGTCTTTTCTAGTGAGTGCAAACATCATCCATAAGTATTGGTTTTTCAAACTTCATTTTCTTTGAAATTAAAAAAGCACATGTAAGACCATACGTCTTCCTAAGTGCACAACCACATTTTGATCTATTTGAACCTATTTAATCTGCTCACTTGACTTCATAATAAATAAAATTCAATGGCCCTCGAGAAATGTTGTCAACCAATAGTGAATAAAAGATGTTGTCTTTAAATCGGTGTTTGAACACAGTAGTGCTCCAAACAAAAGATGTTGTATCTCATTATGTTGGTTTTGGAGCATTTAGTTAACGATGTCTCAATCTCGACTAAAATCTCTTTTATTGTTTCCTAACCAATTCTCCAGTCTAGCATGTGTAGACTCAACCATGTTAGTTGTTATATTACCAAAGTGTTGAACATAATCATTCCATGCATAAACAATCTTCTCTCTAACCTGATACAAATGAATTTCCTCAACATATTTCAGCAAATTTGAAAATATCGCACATACATTACTGAAATGTAGTACAGGTTCGACATATAATTCTTTCATGAAAGTATTTATTATAGCATTTCATGCATCCATTATATATTCCGCTACTGATAACACTGAAACGTATCACATAATTGACTCGATTTGCACATGTTATATCGTTGTTTTGTTGTTGTTTCTAGTATTATGTTGGTGTTTTGTCTCTTTTTCAAGTATTTGACCGTATGAGAGGCTTACATGGAGAAACGAAGCAAATTAGATGAAAAAGGAAGAAAAAGGAAGAAATTGCACTCAAGGCGACCAGCGTGGCGTGGCCACAAAAGGAATGACGTGTCCCACTCACTTCCGGTCAAAAGACCAAGTCTCCTCCATTTTAGGAAGGTGATGTTCACCACAAGGGGATGTTGTTCTCCATCCTTTGTACTTTTCAGGCGGTTGGAAAATGGGCTTGGGCTTTTCTCACACAAAATTAGCAACCACCAAGTCACATTTTAGGATTTCTAAGCACTATAAATAGTAGAAACAGTTCACTTTTCATTTTATTCAAACTTAGTACAACTTAAGCATAAATTCAAATTCCAAAGACTTTAATTCTTCATATCGGAGAATTATCGCATTGTTATTGTTGTCAGGTTTGTAGCACATTTACTTTGAAGTTATTTATCTTCCCACATTTACTTTTCATCTAAGTTTATTTCCATTTAACTCAACATTATTTATATTTTGTCTGGTTTGCTTTATTTCGCTTGCTTATTTTATTGCTCAGCATGTTTAATTCCATCTTTTAAACAAACGTTTTTACTTTTACCATAATTATGTCTAGCTAATTTATTAGCTACTTACTAACACCATAGCCTTGCAGCTTAGAATTAAAATTTTGCTTACACTTTGTATCCTGAGAATCTTTGGAATCACGTATTTTATTTTGAATTTTGAATTTAGAATTTTGCTCGGAGTGCAGAAGTTCAAGTGTGGAGGAATTTGATCAATGCATTTTAATGCACATTCTTATACTATTGTACTTAGACAATTTTATAGTTTATTTTAGTAATTTTACTATTTTAGTGTGCTTTTATATTTAGATTTATTTCTCCCTTTAATTTAATTTCGTACTTTATTTGCAGCTTAAACGGTTAATTGATACTTTCTCATTGTGCAGACCATAACTTAAGCTACAGGAATCAGATTGACGCATTCTTTTTTTTTTATAAGCAAGATTCAATAAAAGCGAGTACTAGGGGTACTCGAACCCGCTTACAAAAGTCGAGAAACTAAGCTCGAAAATAAAATTTCCCACCAATTGAAACTTATCCTAGGCTTCCCACCGGATTTTTACAAAAATCGTAAAAGTTACATTTGGATAAAGAAATATTACTTAAGCAAAACCACTTCCAAACCTTCAACTTAATGGGCGCATTCTAATATCCATTGGAAAGCTGAGAGGATAAACTACAAGTTTTATGTTGAAGACAAAAATTTATTTGGAGTGCTGAATAGTCGAATAATTCATTTTAGTTACAAACTTAATAAAACAATTAGTTTTGGGCCGATTTTTATATTTTATGAGTCTGTTGCTATTAGGGTCTAAATTCTCTTTTATTATTAAAACAAACTTCACAGCCTTAAGAGAGGAATTCTGTTTTATATGATTTAGAGAGAGCATTAGGATTATATAGTCGGCTAAAGTTCAAGGTTAATCTACTGTTTCAGAATTTCAAGACTAAGAGGTTATAATATTATCTGTTTTTGCTTAATTCGAGTTGCATATAATAGTGTTGATTAAATTTAATAGATGCATGTTTCTTAATTCAACGAGGCACAACCGTGATGGAACCCTTTGTAGTAGTGACCTCATTACTTGCAAGGCCATGTCTATTTTTGAGTGTTGTATGTTTTGATGCAGTAACTCTTAGAGTAAGATCCATTTATATACTACTTTGCAGGATTAACCCTTATAAGCCCGTTGTATGACTCAAAAATGCTTGTGTCCCATAATAATAACAAACTTGCATAGCAAGGTACAACTTTAAAAACACTTATCCAACTAACAGTTATCTAAAGAGGTTCAATAGTCAATACAATCCCTCAAAAAAATAAACTACTTACTGCATTCTCAGAATTAGGATTCAAACAAAAGAGTTATATAATCTTATCAGAATTGTTGTGAATTCAATGCCAAGAACAAAGTATAAACCAAGGAAGAATAAAGGACAAGGAAGAAGAGGAACACAATAATTGGTTATAACCGTTATTCTTTTACTTTCTCTTAAAACAAGATTACAAGTTTACAAGAATAACAAATAACCTCTCTCACCCTAAATTAGGATTTGCAGCTTAGCAATGATGAGAGACTAGTATGCTATTTATAATAAAACCTAACATACTAACTAATGAGTTTTTTCCACAAGGCCCATTACACAAGCCAACTTAATAAACAAGCTAACTTAACAAATTAGGGTTTAAACACTAAAACCTAATTTAACATGCTAACAACCCTAGCATCTTCGACACAAGCATGTGAACAACCTTCGAATTTATGCTTAACCCTGTCGAACCAAGAAGCTACCCTTTGGCCGTACTAGAGTTCGATCCAAAATCTCACAAATCTCCACCTTGGATCTAACTCTACAACATCAAGGGAACAAACTAGCTTTCTTCATGCAGCTTTATCAACTGCATACAGTGGAAAAACTTGCAACTCGGCAATGTCTTGGTGATCATATCAGCAGCATTGTCTTCAGTCGAAACCTTCAGCACTTGGACTTCTCCACGCTCGATTACTCCTCTGACAAAATGCAGCCTCACATCAATGTGCTTAGTTCGCTCATGATAGGCTGAATTCTTCGACAGGTGTATTGCACTTTGACTATCACATTTAACAATGATACTTCGACCTTGAAGTTTCAGCTCCTTTGCAAAACCTTCAAGCCACAATGCTTCTTTCACAGCTTCAGTTAAGGCAATATACTCCGCTTCAGTGGTTGATAGAGCAACAACCTTCTGAAGTGTTGCTTTCCAACTAATTGCTGTGCCAAACATAGTGAAAACATATCCAGAAATAGATTTTCTGGAATCCATACAACCTGCATAATCAGAGTCGACATATCCTTCGATTACTGCTTTACTATCTTCACCTAAGGCTCCACCATAAATTAGGACTCTATTTAGAGACCCATTTATGTACCTTAAAATCCACTTCAATGCTTGCCAGTGAGCCTTTCCAAGATTCGCCATGTACCTGCTTACAAGACTTACTGCGTATGCTATGTCGGGTCTAGTACAGACCATAGCATACATCAAAGAACCAACTATATTAGCATATGAGATGCTATTCATATAGACTCTTTCCACATCAGTACTGGGATACTGATCAATACTCAGCTTGAATTGAGGGTTTGTTGGAGTCACAACTGGCTTCGAATTCGACATACCAAACTTTTCAAGAATCTTCCGTAGATATGCCTCTTGAGATAGGCATAACTTCGACTTCTTTCTATCTCTTCGAATGTCAATTCCAAGAATCCTGGAAGCAGCTCCCAGATCCTTCATATCGAACTCCTTATTGAGTTCATCCTTCACCCTCATCACATCTTCGACACTGTTGCTTGCTATGAGAATATCATCCACATAAAGCAACAAAATAACAAATGAATTACCAGGTCGAAATCTGAAGTAAACACAGTGGTCGAACTGACTTCTAATGAAACTTATGCGTGCCATGAACTTGTCGAATCTCCTATTCCACTGTCGAGGAGATTGTTTCAGCCCATACAAGGATCTCTTTAACTTACACACATAATCTTCCTTCCCCTTTTCGACATACCCTTCAGGTTGCCTCATCAGGATCGTTTCATCTAGATCACCATACAAGAACGCAGTTTTCACATCCATCTGTTCCAGTTCAAGATCGAACTGTGCCACCATGGCAAGTAACATTCGAATGGACCTATGCTTCACAACAGGAGAAAACACATCATTAAAGTCAACACCTTCTTTCTGAGTGAAACCCCTTGCAACTAACCTTGCCTTGTATCTTTTCGACGTCACTCCTTCAATTCCTTCATTAACTTTGAAAATCCATTTACAGCTGACTAACCTTGCCCCAACAGGTTTCTTGATCAGTTCCCAAGTATGATTATCATGAAGAGATTTCATCTCATCATCCATGGCCTTCAGCCATTCAGTCTTATTTCGACTCCTGATAACTTCCTTATAATCTCTAGGTTCATCATCAAGAACCTCACTTGCAGAGATTAAGGCATAAGCTATAAGATCTGCATATCCAAGTCTCTGAGGTGGCTTGATGACTCTTCTCGACCTATCTCTCGACAATAGGTAGTCATCGTCAGTTTCCTCAACTTCAGCATCTTCTGTTTCTTCTTCGACTTCATCTGGGATATGCAATTCAGCATCAACATGCTCCACCTCAACAGGAATCTCTACCTGTTCCAGCTCTTCGTCAGATGTTTCTGTACTTCGATCAACATCATCAGTTTTCTTAAAAGCCATTTCAGCTTCATTGAAAACTACATCTCGACTGGTGATACACCTCCTGTGACCTGGCTCTAGGCACCATAGCCTATAAGCTTTGACTCCTTCAGGGTATCCCATGAACATGCATTTCAGAGCTCTAGGTTCGACCTTGTCTTGCCTAATGTGAGCATAGGCTACGCAGCCAAATACTCTTAGTTTGTCGAGATCTGGTGGATGTCCCGACCAAACTTCTTCAGGTGTCTTCATATCTAACGCTGTCGAAGGACATCTGTTTATCATATATGTTGCTGTCGAAACAGCCTCAGCCCAGAACACCTTCTTTATCTGACTCTCTCCAAAATAGTTCGATTAAACCTTTCAGCCAAACCATTTTGCTGTGGAGTACCTGCAGTAGTTCTATGCCTTGCAATACCAGAGGCAGCACAAAAACTGTCGAATGCCTCATTGCAAAATTCAAGGCCATTGTCGGTTCTCAACCTCTTGACCTTTCTGCCAGTCTGATTTTCAACCAGAGTCTTCCAACTTTTGAAATTGTCAAAAGTTTCATCCTTAGTCTTCTGGATGAATACCCATAATTTTCTGGAATAATCATCTACTATGGATAGAAAATACCTTGCTCTTGAATGTGATGGACACCTTGCAGGCCCCCAAAGATCAGCATGGATGTAATCAAGGGATCCATGTGTTCTTTGTTTGTCTTTGTTGAACTTCACTCTGCAAGATTTTCCAAGTACACAGGGTTCACAAAACTTCAGCTTTTCGACTTTGTCTCCACCAAGCAGATTTTGTTTCCCTAATTCGACCAAACCCCTTTCACTGACATGGCCCAATCTCATGTGCCGGATTTCTGTTTTCGACAAAGGTTTCGTGGATGCAACATTTGTCGAACCACTTACAACTTCAGCCTCAAGGGTATACAAGCCTTGTTTCTTCACGCCTCTCAAGACTTCCTTCGAACCCTTCATGACTCTTAGGATACTTTTCTCTCCTTGGAAAACATATCCTTTCTTGTCGAATCCACTCCTTCTTAGAGTCACTGCTTGAAACCACAAGAACATCAGATGATTCGAAATCATCTTGAACAATGGCAGCGTTGCCATTATCCTTACCTCCATGATATTTCAGGCGTTCAGGGCACACCTTTCTTGTGTGACCCTCCTTCTTACAATGGTAGCATCGAATGCCAGATGCTTCGCCACTGTAAGACTTCGACTGGCTTTTGCCTTTCTTCTTGTCGAACTTACTATCCTTTCGTAAGAGTTTTCCTTTAACGGCCAAACCTTTGCCAACAGTCGAAGGTTTATGCTCCTTTCGTTCATTCAAGTCCTTAGAGTACAAGGCTGATTGAACTTCTTCAAACGTCAGGGACTCCCTTCCATACAAGAGAGTTTCTTTGAAGTGAGCATGTGATCGAGGCAAAGAACACAATAGTAACAGCGCTTGATCTTCATCATCGATCTTCACATCAATATTTTCAAGATCAAGAATCAGCTTGTTGAACATATCCAACTGCTCAGCCAATACTTTGTCTTCAATCATCTTGAATGAATACAAAGCTTGCTTCAGGTAGAGTCGATTTACCAGTGATTTGGTCATATACAAACTTTCAAGTTTCACCCATAACCCTGATGCCGTCGTCTCCTTTGATACATGTCGGAGAACCTTATCACCAAGGCTCAACAAAATTGCACTGTGTGCCTTCTCGATCATAGTTGTCTTCTCCGCTGCCGTCAATTCTGCATTCATGGCTGCCTCTCCCTTCAACGCTTCCAAACAACCCTGCTGAACCAGTAGGGCTTTCATCTTCAAGCGCCACAGACCGAAATCATTCACTCCGGTGAACTTTTCAATCTCATACTTTGTTGAAGGCATCTTCTCCACGCTCACCGCACCAATTTGTTGTGAATTCAATGCCAAGAACAAAGTATAAACCAAGGAAGAATAAAGGACAAGGAAGAAGAGGAACACAATAATTGGTTATAACCGTTATTCTTTTACTTTCTCTTAAAACAAGATTACAAGTTTACAAGAATAACAAATAACCTCTCTCACCCTAAATTAGGATTTGCAGCTTAGCAATGATGAGAGACTAGTATGCTATTTATAATAAAACCTAACATACTAACTAATGGGTTTTTTCCACAAGGCCCATTACACAAGCCAACTTAATAAACAAGCTAACTTAATAAATTAGGGTTTAAACACTAAAACCTAATTTAACATGCTAACAACCCTAGCATCTTCGACACAAGCATGTGAACAACCTTCGACTTTATGCCTAACTCTGTCGAACCAAGAAGCTACCCTTCGGCCGTACTAGAGTTCGATCCAAAATCTCACAAGAATCACATATGAATTCAAATGTAACATGGAAGTTGCCACATATTTCAAAAATCAAACTACCTATAGTCTAGATTGCAATATATATTAGTCTGCCTCTTATAAAATAATAGAAATAAAAGAATTCAAGCATTAATAAGGTTCTTCTTCTGGGTACTCTATCAAATGGAACAAGGCTTCTGTTAATGCAGCTTCGAAAGAAGTCAAAGAAGCTCCCAACAAGTTTAGTGCCTGACAACATAGAGATATATGAAACTCATTATAAGTTTAATTACTTTAAAGCATCAATATTCAAGAGTTGAGTAATGTCTACCTCGGTCTCTCCAATGCTCATTTCATGCACCTCCAAATCATCGAAAGGTATGTTGAGTTTTTGCAAAAATGCAATGCTAGAAGTATTTTTATCCAATGTTGTCACTTGCAGATTATCCCACACAATAAATTTTGATTGCCCCTTCACAAACCCTACAGCAGATTTAATTGTACCATTTGAAGATCTTGGATCAAAAAGCTTCATTGATCCATATTTTTGATTTGAGTAGTCGTATACCACACCATTATTACAATACCTATAAGGAGGAGTATCTTTTTCACAAAGTTTTTCCAGAGGCTGATTCACATAACCAAATTGAGGAGCCACTTTGGGATATCCTGTAGGAGTATATATAGGTATCATGAAACATGAAAAATGGAGTTCTCTCACACTCTTGTTCAAGTTATTCATACATCCAATAGAATAATTGCCATTCAATTGCTCTAAAATAGTTCCTGCAGGTGCGGTGAGGAAACTGAATAGAAAATTAACAAAATCTCTCTCAGCTTCTGCATACACTATCATCTGTTTTGATTTACTAATAGTTACCTTGATATCCATTATAACGTCAGTAGTAGTAGGAACATTAGAAAGTGGAGTCTTTGAGGAGAAAATGCACTTATACGGAAACTTTCCATTTGCCAAGAATACATCACTTAGAGGAGAGTCGGAAGTTAAAGCTTTCCTTAGTAACTCCAAAATCTAAAAACAAAACACAGAAGTATAAACATTATTTTATGGCCTCAGTTTATAACATAGGCCTTAATTGTATAGTTAAAAGATATTTTAAATTAATTTATTTTTACCTAATAAACTTATTATTAGACCTTAGAAGTAAAAAACAGCCCAAACAAAACAATTGTTTTTTTCATGTAGGTAATGGTAGTTCTATTTCTTTTTGGAAGGCTCAATGGTTGAAAGAAGGTATTCTTCAAGATCTTTATCCGGAGTTATTTAACATTTCTCTCTTGAAAGAGGCCTCTATTGGTGCTATGGGGGGATGGAAGGATGGGTGTTGGAATTGGAGCGACTTTGGAATTCCGTTTTTCACGCAGCTGGGAAGAGATCATGCTGCGGCCAACAGCGGCACTTATACTGCTCCTACCTTGTTGTTTAATAATGCAGGCGTGGCTGCTTCTTCAAACAGTAATGTGTTGGAGTCCTCTTTTTTGCTTTTGAATGATGCTGTCGTTACTGCTTCGGTTTCCAGCTTAGCGGTGGATTTGGATGGTGCTGGCAGCATAGTTAGCCCTTCGGTCACCCTTCTTGAAATGCAGGCTGCTAGTTTGAAAAGGTTGCTTTCAACAGCAAAGCTTGTTGCGGACCGACAGGACTCAGCTAAATGGTTTCATGAGAAAAATTGTGTTTTTTCGGTATCCTCCTGCTACAAAGTGCTTAACAGAAGGCACTATCCATTTGGGCCGGAAAATCGTTTTGATTTTGTTTTTAAAGAGGTGTGGAAGGTTGAGGTTCCGCTTAAAGTCAAAGCGTTTGGATGGTGTTGCTTTCTAAACAAGATTCCAACCAAAGATTTACTTGTGAAAAGAGGTATTATTTTAGCTCCGGATGTTAGGTGTGTTTTTTGTGAGGAAATAAATGAAACTTTGATCCATTCTTTTTCGAAATGCCGGTATGTCGGAATTGTTTGGAAGGAAATGTCCGATTGGATAGGAATGTCTTACAATTGTTTTGAAGATTTGAAGGAAGGTTTTTGGAGATGGAGCAATTATTGTAGATCGAAGAAGGTTAAAAAAGGGAAGGAGGGAATCATTTGGCTCGCTATTATTTGGAGCATTTGGTTACGGAGGAATGATATTGTTTTCAACAACTCCTCTTGGAATTCAAGAGATGTCGTTTGGAGTTGTAAAGCCCTTTTGTGGAGGTGGTCGTATATTGGGAAAAATACGCGTGCCAATTGTAATTTCTTCGAGTTTAGCAATAACCCGTTGTTATACTTTAGTTAGATTGCAATAGGAGTGTATTTTTCTTTGGGTGGTGTTTCCTTGTACTAATTGGTCCTTTGGCCTTTATTAATATATCTTGCTTTAAAAAAAAAAAAAAAATGTTTCTTAAGGCAAGTGCTGTGTATTAAAAACATTTGTTGCTTTTGAGGGGTGCAGTGGCACCATTCAGCACCCATGTTCCTCCGCCACTGTTATGAACTACATTTTAAAGATTGTTTTCTATCATAAAATGATCATTATTTTCAACAAGTCCACCAGATTTTAAAAAACAAACTTTAATATGCAAAATGAATGAAAATATAAAACGCTATATTACCTCATTCAAACCGACAGTCACGGACATATGTGTAAGCTTGTTCATGTTTTTGTAACCAAGTTGTTGGAGCTGGTGAAGAGTATTTCCGGGAAAGCTTTGGAGCACTTTCAAATCATCAAAAATTAAATACAAAGTTTGTTTCTTAACAAAAACACAGTCCCTATTTCTAAAACCTCCATGCAGCTTAATTTCTTTGTCCATCAAATTCCCACAAGAACAACTAGCACCAACAAAAGTACTTAACAAACCTGTTCCTTCAGCACAAGTGTTACAAATGAAGTACTTTGTAGGTTCTGAATCATCAACATTCAACTTCAGTTTCTGGCAATCCGACTCAGAATTGTTGCGTGGATAAAGCAACATTCTCTTGCAGATACTGTTAAAGAAAACTTCATCACTGATATTTTCCACACTCTTGTAAAGATTACTTATGCAACCAAATGATTCTTGCTGTTGTTCATTTTTGAAGAGAAGTCTGGTGATAGTTCCTAATGGAAGTGTGAGAAAACTAAACAAAGTGTCAATGAAGTCACCGTTTGTTTCAGCCAAAACTACACGGTTTTTTTCTTTGTCTACTAAAAGTGTCAAATGTAGATTTTGTTCCTGTTCTTGCTTGGAAGCCATGACAAAACAACAACGACAAAAGCAACAAGAGAAATACTATTTTAAAGGTAGGTGAAATATAAGAGATGCACTGAAGATGGAAAATCAATTGAGATACTAATAATTTATTTTGGAAGATGAAAAAAAAATAACACTTTGATTTAAATCAAATGAAGAAATTCGTTAGTAATAATTGTTGGGTTGGAAAGGGAAACAAGCATTCAAGTCTAGTGACTCTTCTATTCCTTCTCACTCAATTATAATTGGTTATATCATTTCAAATTTTAATTACATGTCTCTTCATTTACCCGACTTCAGATTTGGTGGCATACTAAAAAACTATATCATTGTTAAGTATCAAATTATAGTTATTTTGTGTATGTAAATAGTGGCACTTATCGACGCTTTTTGTTAATACCGTTTGAATAATTCTCCGTTTTTGTGTAATTACGTTTACTTTACGAATACTTGTAATTTCATACACTTTTATACCGTTTGATAGTTTTGTTGTATTTTTGTAGGTATTCTTGCGTTTTCGGAGCTTTGAGGAATAAAGTGTCGAAGACACGGCTGCGAGAGCAAAGAGGAAATAATTTTGCTGTTCTGGTGCAGGGCGCTACGCGCTTTGAGGTTGAAGAACAAAAGCTAGCAGAAGATTGGGCGCGTCGCGCGGTTTTTAGGGCACTTCGCGCGTTATGACGATTTGATACATAAGTGAGAGCGCGCGTCGCGTGCTCCAATGGCGCTTCGCGCGCTGTGCGTAAATCAGTTTGTATAAATAGTTTTAAACAGATTTTTCTGAGTTTTAATCACCTCTTCTTGACAAGTTGAGCTTTGATCCTTTCTTGGTGGTTTAGAGTTTTAGGAAACGCCATTGGGTGCGACGTCATGTGGATTGATCATGGATCTGTCTCGATTTCATTTTACTGATGAGATCTTTCCGGTTCATCTTCTCTCTTCCCTTTGTTTCATTCCAATGGTGGGTTTTGTATGTATATTTCTACTCTTATTGTATGTATATTTGTGGATTTTGGGATCGTTTATATATTCTCTTTACAAATCATCATTGTTGTTGTTCTTGATCTTTTTGCTTAAATGCTCTGGATTTGTGTTGTTGCAGACATGGACACCATAGATCTTGATTAGGAATGATAACTGTTAGTTTCTGGGTTGCAAACATGGATTTAGGACTAACAATCGTAATGGGTATCGAGTCTAATGCCTCCGTGTTGTTTGTGTCAGTGGAGAAATTGCTGATGTGAATAGTACGGTTGAGCTTTCGTCGGTGTTGTAGACATGGACACCAATGTGGCATCTCAGTTGATGCCCCGTGATGTTGACGCGTATTGTGAGTGTCGAGCGATAGATCTTCATATTTAAGTATTCGACGGGTAGAACGAAATGCAATTCCATAACTATTTCTCTTAGGCTATTGAGATTGTTTATCTGCTTTTATTTACTTTTCCCGCATTTACCTTTCCGCACCCAATTCATGAAACTTAGAACGCGAGATAGTCGAACGACAATTCTTCTCACCAATCTCTGTGGACACGATAATTCCCGGATAAATATTTCCAAAACTTTTGTTGCTTGCCGCTTTACCCCTTCAACAAAATGGCGCCGTTGCCGGGGATTGGTCGAGATTAATCGCATTACGATGGTTTTATGTTTTAAGTTTCGTATATATGTCCATAGCATATATTTTGTGTATAGACCCATACTTTTATTTTCTTGTATAGTTATACTTGTGTCGTTTTGTTTGGTAAACTGACTAAACAAGTTGAACTCAGATTAGCTTTTAAATTACATATCTTCACTTTTCAACTTGTTTAGTCAATTTCACCATTCAGTTGTAATTTGGTGTTTTTACACATACTTGTATATGTATATACTTTTGCTTTTGATTCGTTTGTTAAGTGTTTGGGTAGGACGTTTTCTTTAGGTTGCGTTTGAAGCGAAAGCATTGGCATACCGCGGGGAAGTTTCTTACCATTCGCGAAACAATAAAGGCGTCGAGCTAACGACGTTAAACGAGCGCTTGTTGGGAGGCACCCCAACGGTTTTATTTTTCTGTTTTTGTGTAATTGAGTTATGTAAGTGTTAAGTGGTGGCTCATTGGAAATTCTGGTCTTTTTAGACTGGTTCTGTTTTTTCTGGTGTAGCGCGCGTCGCGCGCTCATGGGCGCGCCGCGCGCTGTGTTGCTTTTGGCCAGTGACCTCTTTTTAACGATTCACTCGGCTTACCTTTTTCCCACTTACACCAAGGATTTCTAGTATAGTTTTTATAGTTTTATTTTTCAATGGTTTTGTTTGTGTTTAGTTTCAAACTTTGGCCCGTTCGCTTGTGGTCGCATTTGGTAATTTTCCAACTTTGATGGATTCAACAAGCCGGTTGTGCGGTAATGATTGATCGACTTTGTACATAACAAGGTACTCATTTATCGCTTTCTATAGCATAGCATGTTTAGGAGACTTTTCATTTGTACAATTTTCATACTATTCATTCTTTTTGCATAACTTGCTCATGACTTTAATCACAATTAGTTTACCCTTTTTACCATAAATGTGAGGTGGCTTTCCATTGTGTATATATGCGAGTGACCGACATTTCTTGTTTTAACTAGATATTATTATGTTTAATCTTTCGTCTGTATTGATTTTGTGAATGCACGAAAGTGATCAAGGCACTTGTTTGATTTTGAGCACAACTACCATAAGCCAAATGTCATTTTACCTTGTGAGTGTGTGACCATTTGTAACCCCTTTTGAGCCTTTTTGTCAATCTCCATACTGTTTTTGCTTAATGCTTATCTATGAGCGTTTGGTTTTCATTTGTTTATGGATGTTTGATTCTTCGTTTTCTTGAACCCGCGCCTATGATGTTTAGATGGATTTTTACCTTGCCTTAGAAAGTAGGGAGTATTCACTTTATGTTATGGTTGAATTCAAGTTGGGGAGAAGATGTTTGCCTCTTTATGATGTGATTGATATGAGGTAGTGGAAAGAAAAGAAAAAGAAAAGGAAAAAGAAAATATGTGAGAAAGAAAGAAAAGAAAAAGAAAGAAAAAAAAGAAAAAGTTTGAAAAAGAAAAATAACAAAAAGAGTATGAATAAGAGTGTGCTAATAAGTTTTCTGATTGGTG
Organism: Vicia villosa; assembly: GCF_029867415.1. NCBI lineage: Eukaryota > Viridiplantae > Streptophyta > Magnoliopsida > Fabales > Fabaceae > Vicia > Vicia villosa. Next base: position 14,783,123 of record NC_081184.1, on the reverse strand, counting down.
TGAAATTTGTGATGAAGAGAAAAGTTGGATTGAAATTATATTGTTTGAAACTTTGTGGAAGTAATTACTCCCTTAGGTTTAGGCAAGTTTTTGTTTCGATTAGCTTTAGGATTTATCACTTGTTTGTTAACCGAGCCACATTACAACCTTAAAAGCCCTTGTGATTCGTGTCGTTGCATTTTCGATACTATTTTTGGATGAATGCATAATTTTGTCTTTTGTTTGCAAGTTTGTCGGGTGTGTGTCAAAGTCCTCACCTTTCAGTGTTTTTCATCTACCGATGAATTTTTGCTAGCGTGATTTGTGATTGAGCTTGTTGTTGTTTAGAATGTTTTGTATGATTTTTTGTACTTAGGATTTGTTTCGTTTTCATGTTGTCATTGTAGGATTGTGGTAAGTATTTACTTTGTTCGTACGTTTTTGTTTTAACCGTACAATTGTTTCGTTTTTCCAAATCTTGTTGATTCTAAATTCTTTGGATTTTTACTTTAGCGATTGGAGTGTTTAGCCCTGTTTGAGGACAAACACATTCTAGTTGGGGAGAGTTTGTTAAGTTCCAAATTGTAGTTATTTTGTGTATGTAAATAGTGGCACTTATCGACGCTTTTTGTTAATAGTGTTTGAATAATTCCCCGTTTTGTGTAATTTCGTTTACTTTACGAATACTTGTATTTTCATACACTTTTATACCGTTTGATAGTTTTGTTGTATTTTTGTAGGTATTCTTGCATTTTCGGAGCCTTGAGGAATAAAGTGTCGAAGACACGGCTATGAGAGCAAAGAGGAAATAATTTTGTTGTTCTGGTGCAGGGCGATACGCGCGCTGGAGGGCGGTTTTTAGGGCACTTCGCGCGTTATGGCGGTTTGATACATAAGTGAGAGCGCGCGTCGCGTGCTCCAATGGCGCTTCGTGCGCTGTGCGTAAATCAGTTTGTATAAATAGTTTTAAACAGATTTTTCTGAGTTTTTTATCAGCTCTTCTTGACAATTTGAGCTCTGATCCTTTCTTGGTGGTTTAGAGTTTTAGGAAACGCCATTGGGTGCGACGTCATGTGGATTGATCATGGATCTGTCTCGATTTCATTGTACTGGTGAGATCTTTCCGGTTCATCTTCTCTCTTCCCTTTGTTTCATTCCAATGGTGGGTTTTGTATGTATATTTCTACTCTTATTGTATGTATATTTGTGGATCTTGGGATCGTTTATATATTCTCTTTACAAATCATCATTGTTGTTGTTCTTGATCTTTTTGCTTAAATGCTCTGGATTTGTGTTGTTGCAGACATGGACACCATAGATCTTGATTAGGAATGATAACTGTTAGTTTCTAGGTTGCAGACATGGATTTAGGACTAACAATCGTAATGGGTATCGAGTCTAATGCCTCCGTGTTGTTTGTGTCAGTGGAGAAATCGCTGATGTGAATAGTACAGTTGATCTTTCGTCGGTGTTGCAGACATGGACACCAATGTGGCATCTCAGTTGATGCCCGTTGATGTTGACGCGTATTGTGAGTGTCGAGCAATAGATCTTCAGATTTAAGTATTCGACGGGTAGAACGAAATGCAATTTCATAACTATTTCTCGTAGGCTATTGAGATTGTTTATATGCTTTTATTTACTTTTCCCGCATTTACCTTTCCGCACCCAATTCATGAAACTTAGAATGCGAGATAGTCGAACGGCAGTTCTTCTCACCAATCTCTGTGGACACAATAATTCCCGGATAAATATTTCCAAAACTTTTGTTGCTTGCCGCTTTACCCCTTCAACAATCATTTGCATTTAAATCCACCACTTCTTCCAGTAAGAATCACACTAAGCCAAATTGTAATTGCTTGAGAGGAATCCTTCAAACTATATTAGAATGTTAATAGAGATATGTTTGATAAAACTAAATGGTAGCAGATGAATGACATGAGTGACCGTTGATAAATGGAGTTGATGACTTGTAGTTTATAGCTAATTATTGGTAGGTGATAAGTTAATCGAGTGTTTAGTAAATTAATTGTTACACTAACGAGAATTTTTTTTTGTGAATTCAATACTAAGAGCAAAGTATAATGTAAGGGAAGAATAAAGAACAAGTAAGAAGAAGAACACAAAAATTGGTTATAACTGTTATTCTTTTACTTTCTCTTAAAACAAGATTACAAGTTTACAAGAATAACAAATAACCTCTCTCACCCTAAATTAGGATTTGCAGCTTAGCAATGATGAGAGACTAGTATGCTATTTATAATAAAACCTAACATACTAACTAGTGGGTTTTTTTCCACAAGGCCCATTACACAAGGCAACTTAATAAACAAGCTAACTTAACAAATTAGGGTTTAAACACTAAAACCTAATTTAACATGCTAACAACCCTAGCATCTTCGACACAAGCATGTGAACAACCTTCGACTTCATGCTTAATTCTGCCGAACCAAGAAGCTACCCTTCGGCCATACTAGAGTTCGATCCAATATCTCACAAATCTCCACCTTGGATCTAACTCTACAAAATTAAAGGAACAAACTAGCTTTCTTCATGCAGCTTTATTAACTACATACAGTGGAAAAACTTGCAACTCGGCAATGTCTTCGTGATCATATCAGCAGCATTGTCTTCAGTCGAAACCTTCAGCACTTGGACTTCTCCACGTTCGACTACTCCTCTGACGAAATGCAGCCTCACATCAATGTGCTTAATTCGCTCCTGATAGGCTGAATTCTTTGACAGGTGTATTGCACTTTGACTATCACATTTAACAGTGATACGTCGACCTTGAAGTTTCAACTCCTTCGCAAAACCTTCAAGCCACAATGCTTCTTTCACAGCTTCAGTTAGGGCAATATACTCCGCTTTAGTGGTTGATAGAGCAACAACTTTCTGAAGTGTTGCTTTCCAACTAATTGCAGTGCCAAACATAGTGCAAACATATCTAGAAATAGATTTTCTAGAATCCATACAACCTGCATAATCAGAGTCGACATATCCTTCTATTGGAATTTAATATTATACTCCTTGAGTTTTGATGTATGCTTGTAACATGTGAAATAAATGTTAGTTAGTATTATTTACATGGTTATATAAGTGTGATGAATTCCTATAACTGTTGATTGAATCATTGTATCTTATTATACTTTCTTCATAATGATTCGTATTCTCACCTTTCTGTTTTAATAATGCCCTCGTTTGGCGACATGCTGGTTCTGGCGATTAGTAGTTCGTACGAGATTTAGTCAGAGAGCTTTCGAGTTTGTTTGATGATTAAGTAGCGAGTCAATGCTCTGGTTATGTAACACTGGGTAGACTAGGCGTGTTGACACTGGCTACTTGTTATTTGAGAGGCTTTAAGCCAAATATTATAATTATGGTTTATTTTATATTGAGAGTGTTATTGAGTTATGATCATGGTATGGGACATGAATCATTTAATGGAATACATGAGTATTTTAGTATTTTCCGCTGTGAATGCATATTCTGGATGCATTATGATTAAATGTTAGGTGTTATCTGAAGTGTGTTAGAATAAGATTTGTTCTGATCAATATTCTATGTTTTGATGATAACATTATATATGAATTTTGTATAAGACAATGTGGTACTCTAATCCTTTTCATTTTCCATTTCAGGAAATATATAAAGAGTATGCACAAATCAGCGCTCAGAAGCACTGACTCAGAAGGTTCAGGATGGCTACATCAGAACATGCTCTAGCAAGACATCAGAAGATTGTCAAGCAGAATCAGAACATGGACTATGAAGCATCAGAAGAACATGAAGTCAGAAGCAGAAGCACTGAAGTTCTTATGGTATCACGCTCAAGCTCTTCAAAGTCAGAATACAAGAAGATGCTCTGCACCAAGCTGTTGACTCTGATATTCAAACGTTGTTATTCAAAAAACATGAGTCCAAAAGCAAGTACAAGATGACATGCTATTAAGTCTAATCTCTGACTGAAAAAAGGAACGTTAGAAGCTACAAAAGGCAAAGTCAGTAAAAGCAGCAAAAGCATGGCTCGAGGTAGTTGACAAAAGTGTGAAACATTAAATGCAAAGCTGTACTATTCACGCAATGCATTAAATGCAACCCAACGGTCATCTTCTCAAACGCCTATATATATAGAAGTTCTAATCAGAAGCAGCTAACAAACTCTTGCGCAAAATACCAAAACGCTGTCAAATTCAAAGCTCACGAACTTCATCTTCAACCTCACAAACTCTTGTAATATTTAGTGAGTGCTAAGCTTAGAACTTAAGAGAAATATCACTGTTGTGATTATAGCTTTATAAGAAGAAATTCATTCTCTTGTAAACATTATTTTTACATTGATTGTAAAAGGTTCCTAGAGTGATCTGTGTGATTAGTAGATTCTATAAGACTCAGAAGTTTTCTAAGTGGTGATTTCCTAGAGTGATCATGTTGTGATCTGTATACTCTAGAAGACTTAGAAGTTTTCTATGAGGTAAATCACTCTAAGGGGGTGGACTGGAGTAGTTTCGTTAACAACGAATCAAGATAAGAATAATTGTGTTCATTGTTTTTATCTTACAAGTTTTTAAAGTCACACTTATTCAAACCCCCCCTTTCTAAGTGTTTTTCTATCCTTCAAAATGACCAGGTGTGTTGTGTATTGTGGATAAATGTTGTCGGTTTTTAAAAGCTTTTAGTTTTTGAAAACGTCGATGTGACGCCCTTTTAAATTATATGCATGCTTATTCTATGATTTTATGTTAAATATTTTGGGATATAAAAGGGGTGTTACATTAGTGGTATCAGAGCAAGTCGGTCCGTCCGGCCAAGTTGTCGCGTCTGTTGAGTTTGTACGACAGCTGAATGTTGTCAGTGTTTTATTCCTTAGTACGCGACATGTGTGTGAAACACTGTCGCAACTTATTTGTTTTGTTGCAGAGTTTAGTTTGAGCAAAGTGGGGGAGAAGCTGTGCTTCTCGGATATGTTTCAATTATAAGTTGTTGGTGCAATGTACTGCATAAGGAGACAGAGCAAGCAGTTTAGAAGTTTTTTGGTTTCCGAATTCGAAGGTAACATGGATTTAGGATTTTGATTGTTTAACAAGTCAGAACATCTTGGAATAAGGATAATTGTTATAAGATGGAATTTAGGAAGTTGCTATATTCAACATTGTTGGTGGACTGTGAAGTTGTATTTAGGTATTCTTGTGTAAGATGTCGATGTTTGATCAGTGATTAAGTGAAGAATTGTTGTAGACCTTGCTATAGGATTTTGGTGAGTGATTGAGACTGTGTTAGAAGCTGTTGAAGTTGTTGAAACGTTATGGATCGCGAGTAAGAGTTGGAAATGCGAAGAGATGAGTATGATTTCAATGATAAGAAGTGTTGATGATGGTGTAAAGAAATTTTGTTCTAATGTATCGTCAAAGGTGTTTTAGTAGGTAGCTGTAACACGTCGGTGTTAGCAGGTTCGAATGGTTTTACGAGTTGTTGAAGTATGGTACCTTTGGAGACGTAAGTTCAATTTATAAAGGAACACTATTATAGTTGGTAATGATGGTTATACTCCATTATGATTGTGGATTGTCTATTGACAAATTGAGGACTTGATCACCCTTAATCTCTTGTGTATTGGATGTTATAGACTTATCTTACTATCTTGATGGTGCATAAGTAGTGAATGTTGAGGAAAGTCTGAAACTTAGTTGAAGCTTGCGAATCATATAAGTCGATAGAAACCCTAATAAAGGACAATGAATTAAGATGGATGATCAGAGTTGCGCAGCTAAAGCATGTCGTACCAGATGTATTGTGTTTTCTTGTGAATGGTGCCGATTGAATTAGGATGTTCTTGTAAGTTGTTGGTTGATGATGAGTTATATGGTTATTAGTCGAGTTATGTTATCAGATTGGTATTATGATAATTTTGTCGCAGTTGCAGCAATGTTGTTATTGGTTCTTCGTTAGTGAATGACACATGAGTATGGAAAATAAGAATCGTATATGTGTATTGGTGTTGAGTATGTTGTTGCGATGATGAAGAAATGTTGTATCGTCAAGTATGAGCGAGTGAAGATTGTTGCTACGCCGTAAGATGTTGTTCCAAGATATTGTTGAAATGGTTGGCAAGTTAGTAAACAGTTATATTGCAAGAATAATTAGGAGATTTACGCATGAGTTTTGGATTCAAGTCGTGTTGAGATACAAATATATCGGAAAAGTAATAGTCGGGCTGTTGCCAAGCACAACTTAAGAATAAGAAAGTTGGATAAGGACGCGATGTTAGGGATGGTTGTGTTGAGTAAATTTTCGAGGACGAAAATATTCTAAGTGGGGGAGAGTTGTAACGCCCCGAATTTAATTAATTGGTTAATTAAATTATTAAAGGATTTAAATATTGGATTTAGCCGAGTTTAGATTGTCGGTGTTATTTTAAGAGGCGTATTTTAATTTATTAAGTTATTTTGAGACGATTTAGTCGGTATTAGTTCGAGATAGCGGATCAATATTTAATCGAATATTTTAATATTTTTAGTATTAAAAATATTAATGAGTTAATGTTTAGCGTTTTGGGAATTTTCCGAGTAATTAAGATTAGACCGGAAATATGAAGCATCGAGTAATAAGTCGGTATATTAAAATAATCGGGTTTTATTTTAATGACATTTAAGTGGAAGTATTTTATATATATATATATATATATATATATATATATATATATATATATATATATATATATATATATATATATATATATATATATATATATATCTGTGGAAATAATATTGGGCTTAGTTGTGGTATCATTAGTTATTATGGGTGTAATTTTAATAGGCCCATTATTGAGTAGTAGTAACCAGTGGTGGTACCACTTTTTGTGATTTTTGGAAGTAGTAGTATAGAAGAGAAAAGGGAAATCGAGGAAGGAGAAAAAGAAAAGAGAAAAGGGGGCTAGGGTTGTGAAGAGGAGAAGAAGGAGACCCAAAGTGTTGCTCTAAAGTGTCGTTTTTCTCCAATTTTCCATTGAATCTCCTTAGAGCTGCACTCAATCCAGGGTAAGGGGGAGAATCCTTTTTATTATGAGTTAGTATGATTGGGTCAACGGGTAGATTAACATGATTTAGGGAATTTGTTCTTCAATTTTTAGGTTTTGATATGTTAGGTTTTGTTGAGAATCAATGAAATTGATGTTAGAAACATGTTTTGAGAAACACCTATTAGCCTATATTTATATATGTATTGTGGCTTGGTTATTATGTACACGTATATACATTACCTTCATATGCATTGTCTCTGTTTTAATACAGATACCATTGTGGTAAATCTGAAGGATAGAAAAACACTAAGAAAGGGGGGGTTTGAACAAGTGTGACTTTAAAAACTCTTAAGATGAAAACAATTGCACAATGATTTTTATCCTGGTTCATTGTTAACGAAACTACTCCAGTCCACCCTCTTAGAGTGATTTACCTCACCTGAAGATTTAATCCACTAATCAACCTTGATTACAATGGTTTTCCACTTAGATACCTTCTAAGTCTTCTAGAGTATTCTGATCACACCTTGATCACTCTAGGAACCTTTTACAAATTAATGTAAACAAATTCTTACAAGAGTATTATAGTGCTTCCTAATAAGCTATAATCACAACTGTGATATTTCTCTTAAGTTCTAAGCTTAAATCTCACTAAAATATTACAACAGTAATGTGAGGTTGAAGATGAAGTTTGAAAGATTTTGAATCTGATAGCGTTTCTGTATTTTTGCGCAAGAGTTGTGTATTCAGCTTCTCATCAGAACTTCTATTTATAGGCGTTTTGAGAAGATGACCGTTGGGAGCATTTAATGCGTTGCGTGATCCGTACAGCATTGCATTTAATATTTCACTCTTTTGTCAACTACCTCGAGCCTTGCTTTTCATGCTTTAACTGACTTTGCCTTTAATAGCTTCTAACGTTCCTTTTGTCAGTCAGCGTAGCCTGCCATCTTGTACTTGCTTCTGATCTGATCTTTGTAGATACAATGTTTGAATATCAGATTCATTCCGCTTGGTGCAGAGCATCTTCTTGTCTTCTGACTTTGAAGTGCTTCTAGCGTGATACCATAAGAACTTTAGTGCTTCTGCTTCTGAACTCAAGTTCTTCTGATGCTTCAGTAGACCATGTTCTGATTTTGCCTGACCATCTTCTGATGTCTTGCGAGAGCATGTTCTGATGTTGCATACTTGAACCTTCTGAGTCAGTACTTCTTGCGCTGAATTGTGCATACTCATCATATATTTCCTAAAATGGAAAATGCATAGGATTAGAGTATCACATTGTCTTATACAAAATTCATATACATTGTTATCATCAAAACTAAGAATATTGATCAGAACAATTCTTGTTCTAACAATATCAATTTGATAAGAGACTGTAGCAACCAATTTGATAATGAATTGCTAATTCTATATACTGTAGCGTGATATAGGGGTTTAGAAAACAAAGAAATTGTTACAATTTAATGGATATAATAGATTGGTATCTACTATAGCCTAAAATTGGATTTCACGTCACAGTGCTACTTTGAATTCTACTACTTTACTACTTTGAAGTAATGTTTTAACTAAAACTCATGTTTCACTATATAATATATACATATTTTTGCATTTGTTTACTGATATAGATGCAATCAAGTTTACTAATATATTCACATCTAGACTAATATATTCAACTTTACTATGTCATTGGTTTATAATAATAATAATAATAATAATAATAATAATAATAATAATAATGATAATAATAATAATAATAATAATAATAATAATAATAATAATAATAATAATAAATAATAGTATAATATTTAGAGTTAAATATTTGAGCTAATCGGATATTTTAAGTTATTTTCAATTCCAATAAAGTTGTCAATAGAGTCGATAGAGTTGTCAATAAAGCTGTTAGAGTTGTCAATAAAGTTGTCATAGTTGTTTTGAGTTATTAAGAGTCACACTTTTATTTGTTTTGCGTAAGTTTGACATGTTTAGAGTTGTTAATGTATGATGTCGGTGTTTGCTTTTTCGTTGAAACTTTAACAATTCATATCTTTTGAACCGTAACTCCGTTTGAGTCTCCGTTCGAAGCGAAAGAAAGCTAGCCCGATATTCTTTTCAATAAAAATGGTCTTAAGCAATAGAATGCTATAAAATGGAGATGAAATATAAATAGAAGTGAATTAAATTAATATAGTTTGATATTAATTAGTTAAACTAATAATTGAATTAATTGCGATGAGTCTATTTAATCAGATTATGTTTGGACTGGGATAACTTATTCGATTTATCAGTAAATTACGGTATTTTGAGATTTTGTCCGTAATTGTGTTTTTGACTCGAATATTTATGTTGAGAATAATATATTTCTATGCCAATGATGTTGTTCTGATAATGTGTATATTCATATATATGTGTGGTAAATGTGAATTGACATGAGATAGTATGGATACTAGTGTTAATTGGATTTTGTGAATCTTAATTGATTCATTGGCCTTTTATATGTGAATGATATGTATGTGTTGTGAATATTGTGTACAATTGGTAGATAATTCATCGAGTTGATATATTGTGATATGCAGAATGTTAAGATGGTAGAGATGATCTTAATTGCATAATTGGTTGGTAATTGTACATTCATTCATGGCATAGTCGACTTTATTGTGGAAGCGGTAAAACGGTGGGTTCACATGGTATTAGACGGTGATCCTTAAATGGAAATAGACGTAGATTACGTGATCCTTAATTGGAAACATGCGTAGTGGCTTTGATCTTGTCCGGATCGGAAGCGGCTTGGATTCTAGAGTGAATTCGGAAAGCGGTAAACTATATGTTTATATTTTGAATACTAAAGATCATCTGCATAAGTTTGATTCTAAAGCTCAGAAGTGTTCTCTACTTGGATATTTTGAACGCTCAAAAGGCTACAGAGTATATAATACTAAAACTCTGGTAGTTGAAGAATCAATCAATATCAGATTTGATGAAAAGCTTGGTCTTGAAGAGCCAAAGCAGTTTGAGAATTTTACAGATATAGATATCTCTAACTCAGATCAAGAAAAACCCAGAAGCAAAGTTTCAGAAGATCAAGTTGCAGCTTCTTTAGAGAATCTCAGAATATCTGAAGAGCCAACACCCAGAAGATCTTCTAGACTCAACTCTGCTCATCCAGAAGATGTTATCATTGGAAAGAAAGATGATCCCATCAGAACAAGAGCATTCCTTAAGAACAATGCAGAATGTCAATTTGGTCTAGTATCTCTGATTGAGCCAACTTCTGTTGATCAAGCTCTGGAAGATGCTGACTGGATAATTTCCATGCAAGAAGAATTAAATCAGTTTACAAGGAATGATGTCTGGGATCTGGTTCTAAGACCAAAAGGATTTAACATCATTGGAACAAAGTGGGTCTTCAGAAACAAGCTAAGTGAGAAAGGAGAAGTTGTAAGAAACAAAGCTAGACGGGTTGCTCAGGACTATAGTCAGCAAGAAGGCATTGACTATACAAAAACCTTTTCACCAGTGGCCAGGTTAGAATCTATTCGCTTTATTAATTTCTTTTGCCACTCAGAACAACATCACTCTGTATCAGATGGATGTTAAGAGTGCCTTTTTAAATGGTTATATAGATGAAGAAGTATATGTCCACCAACCTCCTGATTTCGAAGACTCTAAGTCTCCAGAACATGTTTTTAAGTTAAAGAAATCATTATACGGACTGAAGCAAGCTCCCAGAGCTAGGTATGAAAGATTAAGTTCTTTCCTTATGGATAATGGTTTTACTAGAGGAAAAGTGGATACAACTCTCTTCTGTAAAACCTTTTGTCATACCCCAAAATTTGCCCATCTCATTTCCCTATTCAAGCTCATACTAAATGTAATACGGTGAACTGACTTTTTATAATTGAAATGTCGCGGTAAGTAAGAGTCGCCACCGACTTTTATTTTATCCAAATATCGGAAAGGCTAAAAGAACAGGAAAATACCTTTTAAAAAGATTTTGAGTTCGGGGGGTAAATTATGCAAAGGGAAGGTGTAAGGCACCCTTTGCATCCATGGTTATCCATGGGCTCTTAATTGCTTAGCTCACTTTGAAAACATTTGAATTGTTTGAAAATATTTTGAATAAGAAAAGATTTTGAAGAAGAACTTTAGCTTGTAAATAAGCGTAGTCTTTTTGATTTTTGAAAAGAGTGGGAAAAAGATTTGAATTTTAGAGCAAGCAATTAGTAGCAACTACCCTAAGTTCGAAAAAAAGTTCGTTTAGCCTTTCGGGTGAAAGGGTCTATCCATACCATAAGAGGGCAGGAAGCCTTTCAATTGGATGTTCGGGTCATCGAGAGTATCGTTCGCCATAAGACTGTCCCATGCCATAAAGAGGGCAGGTAGTCTAAGGGAAGGATATAATAGTCATTAATCTTTTTAGGCATCATGCGAGGATACCTTAGCAATGGGGACAATTCTTTTTTATAAGGCAACCTCGAAGGAGTTTCAATAACTTTGAAGGCAACATTTGCTTTAGGTATCCTCGGAATCGAGGGACTTGACTATTTTAAGGCAACAAAATTAAGGCAACAAGGCAACAAGTAATAAGGCAATAGGCAACAAGAGAGGTTACCCTAAAGGTGTGTGGGTGCACAATCATGTGGTTAACTTCGATGACATTTATCTTGTAATTAGGTGATCTACGTTCAATTCATGGTTATCACTCCCTAAATTACTAACCACGCAGTTTAATATAAACAATATCAAAGACAGAAATTTAAAAGTTCCTACGCTATTACAATAAACACCTGTGGGCGGAAATTTAAAGGCGGGAATTAAAAGGCAAAAAATAAAATGCCCTAATTACTATTACATCCTGTGAACAGTTACATAATATGGCAAAAAACTTGCGAGACAACCAAAAGAAATAATTAAGTAAATAATATCCATGGCAGAACATCACAACAATAATAATAAAATAAAGGCGAGATTATAAATAATAGTGTAAAGAATAATAATAATAACATCAAATAAAAGGCAAATAATAGGATAAAAATAATAAAGGCAAAAATTAAAGTAGAAATTAAATAAAAGCAAAAATTAAATAAAGGCAGATAATTTAAATAAAATAAATTAAAATAAAAACAAATAATTTAAATAAAAATGAAATTTAAATAAAATAGATAATTAAAATTAAAGGCCTGTGACAATCAAGGGAGTATGAGGTGAGAAGAGAATCGCAAAGAAATTCAAGGTTTGAAGGCAAATGAGGTGTTCATGGTGATAAATCCTAAATCTTAAAAGTTAGCCTAAAATTAGTTTAAGGCAAAATAAATTATAACCTAAAAATGAAAACGAGGTTAAAAATTAATAAACCTAAAATTAAATTAATAAACCTGAAATTAAATTAATTAGCCTAAAAATAATTATTAGCCTAAAAATAAACTAATTAGCCTAAAAATAATTACTAGCCTAAAAATAAACTAATTAGCCTAAAAATAATTACTAGCCTAAAAATAAATTAATTAGCCTAAAAATAAATTATTAGCCTAAAAATAATTATTTAGCCTAAAAATAATTACTAGCCTAAAAATAAATGATGTGATAAACTCCTAACCCTAATTCATGAAAATGGACAACATCTATATTTTAGGGTTAATGGTTAAAAATGAAATTTTACCAAGGTTTTCAAGGGCAATGAAGCAAACAAATAAGTGTAAGGAAGAATTGACACCTGATGGGGTTTTCGAAGAGGCAAAAACTTTATGCCCTAATAATGGTAAATCCATGTTCCTGCACTGCTCCTCTTTAGCCAAAGGAAGTACCTGCATAAAAAAGAAAGAAAAGAAAAGAATAATAATAGTAATAATAATAATGTAATAAAAATAATAATAGTATAACAGTAATAATAACAATAATATAATAATAATAATAATAAAAGTAATTAAAAAATAATTAATAATAATAATTATTATAATAAAAAAGGTTAGTAAGGATAATAGTTACAATAATAAAATAAAAAATATTATAAAATGGGTTTGGCCTCATATAGTCTAAAGTTTCTCAAGAAATAAAGAAAGGTTCAGAAAGTTAGATCATGGCTAAAAGGGCAAAAAATTTCAAGAGTTTAAAAAAGATTATGATCGTAAAAGCATAATTTAAACTAAAATGTAGCAACAATGACCAAAGCAATGATTTTAAAAAAAACAGGCCTCAGGTATCATCATTGGCCAAAACTAGGTTTTTGAAAGATTATAAAAACTTTTGAAAAAGGAGCCTCATGTTAAATCATTGGCCAAAACCTTTTGAAAGATTTAAAATTGAGAAAAACTTTTGAAAAGGGAGGCCTCATATAAAATCATTGGCCATCAATTGAACCAATAAAAAACTAACAAAAATAAATAAAAAAATAAACAACACCACCTGAGGTGTGTTCTTGAGTTTCTTTTTGAAAGTGTTCTTGATATTCTTCAACAAGCTATGAAGTTGTTATGGTATTCATGAGAGAAAGTGAAGTTTGATCTTAGAGAGAAGGAGGAAAAGATAATTTTTGTGTTTGTGAGAAGAGGGAGAGAATGTGAGAATAAGGGTTAGAAAGTTGTTGTCCCCTAATGTGTAAAAATTAGTGACATTTATAGTGTAAAGTTAGGTTAAAATAAAAAAGAGAAAAATAAATTAGCATTAATATTATTGACATAACAAAATTATTTGTTTTGATTTTTATCTAATAGAGAGAATCAAATCAAATAAATTTTAATGTCAATTGACTTGGACCAAAAGCTAAGCAAAAGTACTATTTTGATTTTTGATTTTTTTTTTAGCTAAAAAATGCATAAAATAATGAATTACAATTAAAAACTTATCTTTTTTGGATTTTTTGAATATTTTGTGATTTTTGGTGATTTTTTGACTAAAAAATGCATAAAAGTGAAAATTGACTATTTTAAAAAATGCATATTTAATTAGTGCGAAAATTAAATTAAAATATTAAAAAAATACAATTTTTTTATGATTTTTGAATAAATGAAAATAAAGTTAGAATTAAAATTAGAAAACAAATAAAAAGGAGAAATGTTAGAAGTGAGATTCGAGCCCAGGACCTCTCGCTCTTGTACCTTTTATCCTCAAATCCTTACCAACTGTGCTATGTCAATTATTCAAAATAAAATAACATTTGCAAATATATGAGGGCAAATTTTGGGGTATGACAGCTGCCCCTGTTCAATCTTCTTAAACCTGAAGATGTAGAGTGGTCTGTATGCCAGTCGGTATCTGAAGGTTGGAGATGATTGAACACAAGAATACCAAGAAATTTGCCCTATTTGAAGTAGGGACTTTTGTCGGAGATGGGCTTGTAGATGCCATCTGGTAGTTGTTGGAGTATGGATTGTCGTGAAATTTATGCTTTTGCTGTATTCCTTTTTTTGAATGTTGAGGAACCGTCAAAGGTATCGACTCAAATCTGTGTTGGGTTATTTAAGGAACCGTCAAAGGTGTCGACTTAAATTTGTGTTGGGTTATTTAAGGAACCGTCAAAGGTATCGACTTAAATTTGAAACATATCATTGAGGCACCGTCAAAGGTATCGACTCAGATATGCAGATAGATTGTATAAGGAACCGTCAAAGGTGTCGACTTATATCTGAAGTGTGTTGTTAAGGAACCGTCAAAGGTGTCGACTTAACTCTTGATGTATTAAGGAACCGTCAAAGGTGTCGACTTAATACTTGAAAATAGTTTGTTAAGGAACCGTCAAAGGTGTCGACTTAACTCTTGATATATTAAGGAACCGTCAAAGGTGTCGACTTAATACTTGGAAATAGATTGTTAAGGAACCGTCAAAGGTGTCGACTTAACTCTTGCAAATAGAGATAATAGTATCCTGAAAAGTAGAGGTTAGTTTTCTTATGTCATGATGCATGCGTTTATGTAATGAGTATCTTAAAATAAATGAGAAACTTTGTATGTCATGGATTTGTTATGCAATGATGTATGCGATGTATGAATATGTTTGTGTCGTATGGTATGCGAATATGATTTAGTCGAGAAAATAAATCTCCAAGTCTTTGTAGTTTGGATTTCGTCTTGAAGATGCTCAGCTTGGGGATTTATAATTTCTGCTTGGGGATGATCAGTAACTCGATGTTCCCTGATTGGGGATAAAGGGAAACCATGTTGGGGAGCCATGCCTTTGTCGGGGTAGGAGTGTTGGAAGATATCTTCTTAGTGATTACTCTGTGGGGATATGCTCTTGCGAAATCAGCTTTGTGGGAAGACATGGATGTCTTGAATGTTGCCCCTAGTATCATAGTACCTACCATTCCTGGATTTGAGTGTTGATTAAGATGTCAAACTGGACTTGTATAGATTTGCCCCAGTTAGTAGGAACTTTGGAAAGATTCGCCTCGCGAGGACTTTATGAGATGTGAATTATGGGCGACATGCCCCTAGTAATCACAGGCCCAAGACAATGCCTTATGCTGATTTGAAATAGATTAAGATTTACTTGGATGCATTCCCCTGATTGTTTTTGGCATCTTTGAGAGATTATCGAAATCTTGACTTAATTGCCCCAGATTGATTGGACAAAGCATGTCATGCCCCTTGTATATGTATGAGACATGGCTTCTCGGAGTAATCTTGTCTGTCGGGATAACTTTCAGTCATTAGTTGTACCCTGTGCAAATTTTTTCTGTTGCTTAACATTTGAAATTATGTAGCAGAATGTGTTTAATAATGAATTCATGAGATGCAATGTATATGTTTGTCTTGAGTTTTTGAAATACATTAGGACTGGAAATGTAAAATCAATGATATTTATAAAAACATGATGTTTGTAAAAAACAGGATATCAACCTAGCATTTGTAGTAAACCTTAAGGAGTCGGGATACCTTTTTGGTGACAGTATGCTTTCGAACTAACCATGCTTCAATTAGGACTTTCAAGGGTTGTAACGTGGCTTGGTTCACGGTTTTAAGAAACAAAAGATAAAGGCTCAAAATTTAATTGTACCCACCCCTCTTCGTGATGATCTTTAGTCCTAAGCTCAGTTAATTCGACTTATGCATTCAGGTTCCAAGAGAATTTTGGATTTGCACTTTTGATAATGATGATGGTTCACAATCCGAGAGAACTTTTGAGATGGCAGTCGCTTCTTCCTTTTGGTAGTCACAACTTTAAGTTGTTCAATAATTTATTGACTTCTTTTTGTCATCTCTTTGATATCCCTAACTTTTGCCTGAACTGTCTCTTTTGAGCTTACAGTCAGCGGGACGCCTTGATTTTTGCCTAAGTCTTCTTTTTGATTTTTGACTTAGCAGGCTTTTCTTTGTATATATGTTTTTTTTTCATTTTTTTCTTTTGTTTTTTTTTTGAAAGATATTGACTGCTTTGTTTGATGATTGATGGACCATCATTGGCTTTTGATTGACATCTCCAACACTTCTTTGATGTGTGCGGATGACCGTTTGTGATTGAAACCTTTGTTGAAAGGTGTACTGAATGATTCTCTTAAACTAGAGTGCACAGCCAAATTAACTGAGAACTACCCTGCCCCAGGTTATGATCAAGGGTTTTAATTAGTACAAGAAAGAAACTTCTACTTCTTAGGCTCAAAGGGGTTGACGAGGGATTAACATCCTTATATCTCCACTGTTTAGGAATTGAAACAATGTCTGTACATCGTCAGCATAGTCCGCTCAAAAGCATACTGTATGAGGTTGCGGTATTGTTTTCGTCATCCTCCCTTAAAAGGTATACAACTTTAGCAGGAGTTGAGCATCACAAAAAACATATGCAAAATAAAGATGTAGTTTAGAATGAGTGATAGCGAAATAATTTGTTCAAGACAAACATATGCAATGCACTGATGATGATTATTAAAACAGATAATGTCTATCATGAGTCAAATGTTTGAACAAACAGAAAAGAAACATGCAAATGGAAGTAGATCTAATGATCCAAAAGTTCGTCCGTCTAGACGTCAATCAGTCTTGTCATGACTAGGCGTAGGAGCGGTGATCACCACAAGAGTTTCCGGAGAGTTGGATTTGATTTCTCCGTCATTGATCAGATCTTGAATCTTTATTCCTTAATGTCCAGCAATTGTTTGTGTAATGTCCCAGACTGTTGGAATGGTACGCGCACCTCGCATTGAGTTTATAGCCAGAGGTGTTAGAATTCTTAGGAGCATCCCTCAGAGTAATCAATTCGATCTTCAATAGATGTTGTAATGCTTGAGCCAATGACATATTGATCTCGGTGAATTGACGCTTCGGTACATCTGGCTTTCTTCGTTGTTGTGGAACTGGTGTAGAGATTCAGAGTATCCGGGGTTCGAGCTTCCGGAATGTATCTGGCGTAGGATATCAGAACGAGTTATTCATTTAAACCATATCTGAAGAGGTATGCTAGAACGAGTCGTACATTAGACCATATCTGAGGAGGAATATCAGAACGAGCCATACATTAGACTATATCTGTTGAGGAATAGTAGAACGAGTCGTACGTTAGACCATATCTGTTGGAATGTCAGAACGAGTCATACATTGGACTATATCTGTTGAAGGATATCAGAACGAGTTATTCATTAAACCATATCTGAAGGGGAATGTCAGAACGAGTCATACATTAGACCATATCTGATGAATAATGCCAGAACGAGTCATACATTAGACCATATCTGACTGAAGATACCGGAATGGGTCATACATTGGACCATATCTGATAGGGAATACCGGAACGGGTCGCACATTAGACCATATATGATAGAGAATGCTTGCTTGTTAGAGTCGATGAGTTATCTGACAAAGTTTTGGAATGTAAAAGGGCTTGTCAGAATGAATCTCCAGCTCGATTATATCTGAGAGGAATGATTGTTATGGCGGAACCTGAAAACAAAGTTAGAAATATGCAATGTCATGAATGCAAATGAAATGTTTTCAAGGATCTATAGGAAATTTAGTTAGCAACATTTAGAAAATGATTTGGTTGCGTCTTTGTCTGAAGGATCCTGGACTTTGTTTTGGAACGTCCTTCTTTGAGAATCGAGCTCACCATATCGAGTGGGTCATAGCCTCTGATTCGGGATACTTCTGAATTTGAAGGTACATGGCTAGAGGAAAATAAATCCTCTTGCCCCTTGATAGGTATTGAGTCTCTGAATTGGAAGGCACGTGGGCAGAGGAAAATAAATCCTCTTGCCCCTAGATAGGAATTCAGTCCTTGATAAGAGCACCTGAAATTGTGCGCCCTAAATTCCTAAGATCCTTGAAAGGGTTAGTTGATCATGTTATGCTTATGATGTCATGATGTCATGATGTTATGCGAATGCAGTTCATTAGTCATAGTGTGAGATAGTAAGGACAAACAAGTCCTTTCAACAAAACCTGCGAGGAAACGAAGATTAGTAGCAAACACAAGCAAGTCGCACAAGTCACATAAGTCACACAAGTCACAAGATTTTGCCTTAAGGTTAGGCTTGCATGTAGTCCAGAGGTGCGTACCCTCCCCCTGAAGTTTAGTTGGTTCAAACCTGTCCTATATAAAGATCGGGTTCTAGGGAGCTCATATCATTGACCTTCCTCGAAGGCGCTTATCTCAGTTCGGCAATCGAATCGCCAACCGAAAAGGTCCTGAAAGTCCAGTCCATATGAGTGTAGCTTCGAGTATCAACCAACTTCAGTCGGAACCAAAGCCAGCCACCTCGCTACTTTCTAATAGGCCAAGGTCAAGTTCAACTAGGGTTCTAGGGCAAATTAGTGCTTAATGACACCACGCAGCAGCCAAGTGTTTCCTCGAGTCGGATCCCAAGGAACACCAGGACAAACAAATGTGTCACACTAACGATGGCCACCAGATCAACCACATCAGTATACGCTGTGCAGTCTCCTTGGTCTCATGCCATTTACCTATGGTTCTCAAATCCGGGTTAGGATCTTTCACATAAGTAAATACCCAAAACAGCCTTTGAAATATAAAGCAAACAAATCAAACAATTTAAAGTGATCCTAAACTTTAAGGTAACCCCTCTTTTATTCGAAAACGTCCCCAGCAGAGTCGCCAGTTCTGTAATACGGTGAACTGACTTTTTATAATTGAAATGTCGCGGTAAGCAAGAGTCGCCACCGACTTTTATTTTATCCAAATATCGGAAAGGCTAAAAGAACAGGAAAATACCTTTTAAAAAGATTTTGAGTTCGGGGGGTAAATTATGCAAAGGGAAGGTGTAAGGCACCCTTTGCATCCATGGTTATCCATGGGCTCTTAATTGCTTAGCTCACTTTGAAAACATTTGAATTGTTTGAAAATATTTTGAATAAGAAAAGATTTTGAAGAAGAACTTTAGCTTGTAAATAAGCGTAGTCTTTTTGATTTTTGAAAAGAGTGGGAAAAAGATTTGAATTTTAGAGCAAGCAATTAGTAGCAACTACCCTAAGTTCGAAAAAAAGTTCGTTTAGCCTTTCGGGTGAAAGGGTCTATCCATACCATAAGAGGGCAGGAAGCCTTTCAATTGGATGTTCGGGTCATCGAGAGTATCGTTCGCCATAAGACTGTCCCATGCCATAAAGAGGGCAGGTAGTCTAAGGGAAGGATATAATAGTCATTAATCTTTTTAGGCATCATGCGAGGATACCTTAGCAATGGGGACAATTCTTTTTTATAAGGCAACCTCGAAGGAGTTTCAATAACTTTGAAGGCAACATTTGCTTTAGGTATCCTCGGAATCGAGGGACTTGACTATTTTAAGGCAACAAAATTAAGGCAACAAGGCAACAAGTAATAAGGCAATAGGCAACAAGAGAGGTTACCCTAAAGGTGTGTGGGTGCACAATCATGTGGTTAACTTCGATGACATTTATCTTGTAATTAGGTGATCTACGTTCAATTCATGGTTATCACTCCCTAAATTACTAACCACGCAGTTTAATATAAACAATATCAAAGATTGAAATTTAAAAGTTCCTACGCTATTACAATAAACACCTGTGGGCGGAAATTTAAAGGCGGGAATTAAAAGGCAAAAAATAAAATGCCCTAATTACTATTACATCCTGTGAACAGTTACATAATATGGCAAAAAACTTGCGAGACAACCAAAAGAAATAATTAAGTAAATAATATCCATGGCAGAACATCACAACAATAATAATAAAATAAAGGCGAGATTATAAATAATAGTGTAAAGAATAATAATAATAACATCAAATAAAAGGCAAATAATAGGATAAAAATAATAAAGGCAAAAATTAAAGTAGAAATTAAATAAAAGCAAAAATTAAATAAAGGCAGATAATTTAAATAAAATAAATTAAAATAAAAACAAATAATTTAAATAAAAATGAAATTTAAATAAAATAGATAATTAAAATTAAAGGCCTGTGACAATCAAGGGAGTATGAGGTGAGAAGAGAATCGCAAAGAAATTCAAGGTTTGAAGGCAAATGAGGTGTTCATGGTGATAAATCCTAAATCTTAAAAGTTAGCCTAAAATTAGTTTAAGGCGAAATAAATTATAACCTAAAAATGAAAACGAGGTTAAAAATTAATAAACCTAAAACTAAATTAATAAACCTGAAATTAAATTAATTAGCCTAAAAATAATTATTAGCCTAAAAATAAACTAATTAGCCTAAAAATAATTACTAGCCTAAAAATAAACTAATTAGCCTAAAAATAATTACTAGCCTAAAAATAAATTAATTAGCCTAAAAATAAATTATTAGCCTAAAAATAATTATTTAGCCTAAAAATAATTACTAGCCTAAAAATAAATGATGTGATAAACTCCTAACTCTAATTCATGAAAATGGACAACATCTATATTTTAGGGTTAATGGTTAAAAATGAAATTTTACCAAGGTTTTCAAGGGCAATGAAGCAAACAAATAAGTGTAAGGAAGAATTGACACCTGATGGGGTTTCCGAAGAGGCAAAAACTTTATGCCCTAATAATGGTAAATCCATGTTCCTGCACTGCTCCTCTTTAGCCAAAGGAAGTACCTGCATAAAAAAAAAAGAAAAGAAAAGAATAATAATAGTAATAATAATAATGTAATAAAAATAATAATAGTATAACAGTAATAATAACAATAATATAATAATAATAATAATAAAAGTAATTAAAAAATAATTAATAATAATAATTATTATAATAAAAAAGGTTAGTAAGGATAATAGTTACAATAATAAAATAAAAAATATTATAAAATGGGTTTGGCCTCATATAGTCTAAAGTTTCTCAAGAAATAAAGAAAGGTTCAGAAAGTTAGATCATGGCTAAAAGGGCAAAAAATTTCAAGAGTTTAAAAAAGATTATGATCGTAAAAGCATAATTTAAACTAAAATGTAGCAACAATGACCAAAGCAATGATTTTAAAAAAAACAGGCCTCAGGTATCATCATTGGCCAAAACTAGGTTTTTGAAAGATTATAAAAACTTTTGAAAAAGGAGCCTCATGTTAAATCATTGGCCAAAACCTTTTGAAAGATTTAAAATTGAGAAAAACTTTTGAAAAGGGAGGCCTCATATAAAATCATTGGCCATCAATTGAACCAATAAAAAACTAACAAAAATAAATAAAAAAATAAACAACACCACCTGAGGTGTGTTCTTGAGTTTCTTTTTGAAAGTGTTCTTGATATTCTTCAACAAGCTATGAAGTTGTTATGGTATTCATGAGAGAAAGTGAAGTTTGATCTTAGAGAGAAGGAGGAAAAGATAATTTTTGTGTTTGTGAGAAGAGGGAGAGAATGTGAGAATAAGGGTTAGAAAGTTGTTGTCCCCTAATGTGTAAAAATTAGTGACATTTATAGTGTAAAGTTAGGTTAAAATAAAAAAGAGAAAAATAAATTAGCATTAATATTATTGACATAACAAAATTATTTGTTTTGATTTTTATCTAATAGAGAGAATCAAATCAAATAAATTTTAATGTCAATTGACTTGGACCAAAAGCTAAGCAAAAGTACTATTTTGATTTTTGATTTTTTTTTTAGCTAAAAAATGCATAAAATAATGAATTACAATTAAAAACTTATCTTTTTTGGATTTTTTGAATATTTTGTGATTTTTGGTGATTTTTTGACTAAAAAATGCATAAAAGTGAAAATTGACTATTTTAAAAAATGCATATTTAATTAGTGCGAAAATTAAATTAAAATATTAAAAAAATACAATTTTTTTATGATTTTTGAATAAATGAAAATAAAGTTAGAATTAAAATTAGAAAACAAATAAAAAGGAGAAATGTTAGAAGTGAGATTCGAGCCCAGGACCTCTCGCTCTTGTACCTTTTATCCTCAAATCCTTACCAACTGTGCTATGTCAATTATTCAAAATAAAATAACATTTGCAAATATATGAGGGCAAATTTTGGGGTATGACACTAAAGTTCAAGGCTCAAAGACACACTCTCCTAAACAATGGCTCAATGAATTAGGGGTTTCAAATTCTCTAAGGAAAATCAATGGTTCAAGGTCTCCAATGGATTTCATATGGCTCATGATGTTTCAAACTATATTTATGACAAAGTACAAGCTTTAATTCCAAGGATTACCCAGTCAATTGCTTAGAAAGTCAACAATCGACTAGATTGACCTAAAAGTCAACTGTGGTCAAAGTACAGTCAAAACTCCTGATTTTTTTGTCAAAAAACTTATTTTGAAGTATAATTCATCATTTGATCAAGGATTGATCATGATTCATCAAGAAAAGATCAGAAATCAACAAAACCAAAAGTTTCTAAATTAGGGTTTTCATAGGAGAAAGTCAACTGAACTTTGACCAGCCATAACTCCTACATGGAACATCAGAAATTTTCCATCCAAAGCTCATTTTGAAGGAAATTTAATTCCCTACAATTTTGTCTCTCACAAGCCAAGTCTAAAAATGCTTCATTTGAGAGATATGGATCAAGAGATTATAGGTCCTTTTTGAAAGTCAACCAAAAGCAGTTTTTTGTCAAAGCCAATATCAACAAGATAAACCCTAAAATGGAAAAAAGCTTCCAAAGTGGCTTTTAGAGGACATCTTGAGGTTTCCAAAAAGTCCTAGAACTCCTCTATATCTTAAAAATTGAGGGAGATATGCCTTGTTAAAGTTGGACAATTTTGAGAAGAAAAATGTGAAATAAAAGGCCTCAAAATGGATTTTTTTTGCAAAGAGACCCAATCCTTTTTGGCCCAATCTTGATCTTCAAGTTATCCAAGACTCCAAACCTAAATTCCACGAATTTTTGACTTTTATTTGATTTTATATAAATTTTTGATCATTTAAATGTGATAATTAATTTATATAAATCATGAAAAATCAAATATTTTGTTAAAGACCTCTTTCCAATCAAATTCAATCAACATTTACACCAAAATACCAATATAATTTCGTGCAAGCAAGATTGGTGCAAGAAAGATTGAAATTGGATTAAAATAGAAACATTCATGAACCATATTTTTCAAAATTGCAAATCAAATATTGGATTGGATTTTCTTCAAAATAACTAACCTAAAACGTTCACCTATATATACATGATCATTCCACACCCCTAAAGAAGTTTTTTTCAGCATCTAAGAACCCTAGCCCGAGTACAAAAATTCAAGAAAATTGAATTCGTTCTTGGCAATCAAGATTGATTCAAGGAGTTTTAAAGGTCCAAGCACATTCCTGGAGCATCACAGAACGTGTATCAATCCTTACCAAGCCTCGAAGCCTCAAGAAACACGCTCACAGATCCCTACGGTTTGCATTTTTTCTTACCTTCGATTTCAATGATTAACGCATCGTTCACATGTTTTGATTGCATATATCTATTTGTTATGATGTATTGAATGAATCTGGAAGTTTATTGTGTTTGTATGAGATTTTGGTTGTTGCAGGTGAATTAGCGACAAGTCGAGTCGCAGCTATTTCGTAGCAAAAACAACAACAAAAATTGCAGGTCAATTGAGGACGACGAAGACGTGGCTGTCCACCATTGGTGGGTTTGAAAAAGAACGCGCGTCTTTTTGTGTTATAAACCTGAGGGATCCGGTGCTTTGAGGCTTTGTGCGTCCAATAGTCCCTTAGCACTCAGCCCTTGAATCGTCCCAAATTCAGATCTTACGCTCCAGAAAGCGACAGTCTACCATACTCCCCCACTGATGCGCCACACTTGATCCAGCTGAGTATTTTTTCTAAATTTTTTATTTATTTTAATTACATCAATGTTTTTATTTTCTTATTTCTTTTTTTAATAATTATTATTTATATCTTTTACTTACATTAATAAATTTTATTGTTTTAAAATTACAATTATTTATTTTATCGAAAGTTCGATTTTCTACAATTTTATTAATAATTATTTTTTATTATTATTATTATTTATTTAAAATTCAACTTTTTTTATATAAATACTTTTAATCGATTAAATAATTAAGATGTAATCCAATAATTATTTAATTGGTATATTAAATCGAACTTTCGACTTTTGGGCATTATTTAAATTATTTTTAATTATTTAATGGTTTCTAACCCTAATTTACCCCGGTAAATCAGGGTTTAGATTAGTTAATGCACTAACAATTTCTCTTCTTTGTGTCTGACTTTTCAGGGTTAACCAAGATTCTCCGACACGCGCCATACCAGATCGAAAATCTAAGTCTTTAAATTTTTTATTTAATTTAATATCATTTTACTTTTATTTTTGCCTTATGGATTAAATTAGAGTTTGTTTCAACCGCTAATGAGTTTGTAATGCACTCACCCTTTTTATTTTTCCTTTGCCAATTTTCAGGGTTGACCAACCGAATTAAAGCTGAAACCTTCGGTAACCCTAAACTCACTCTCCTTTAATTTCTCCGATATTATTACTTGTGTTTAACCTATTATCTTATTGGGTTATCTTATTTCTCTTTCCCCCTTCCCCATGGCTATATATTTTGTAACTGCTCCTGGTTTGTATTGCTTGGCGTTGAAGGCACTTAAACTATTATGCTTTGCATTATAACTGCGTGGTTAGTAATTTAGGGCGTGAAAACATCGAATTGAATTTAGGGCGTGAAAACACGTGATTGTGCACCCACACACCTTTAATGGTAACCCCTCTTGTTGCTTGTTGCCTTGTTGCCTTTTCATTACAGAATAGTCAAGTCCCTCGGATTCCGAGGATGCCTCAGCAAATGTTGCTCTCAGTTCATTCTCATCATTAAAGATCATAAGTCCTTACGATGGTGCCTTCGATTCTATGATCTCGTCCCTCGAGGTTGCCTACGATATGATGTGATAGTCCCTTTCGATTGCTGAGGTGTCCTCTTTGGTTGCCTAATAATGACTATTCTTATCCTTCCCTTAGACTACCTGCCCCCTTTATGGCAGGGACAGTCTTATGGCGAACGATAACTACGACGACCCTTCAACCTCCAAATAGAAGGACTTCCTACCCTCTTATGGTATGGATAGCCCTGAAAGGCTAAAAGAACTCTTTTACAATGTTAAGGTAATTACCTCCTAATTTCTAGCTCTGGTTTAAATCCTTTTCTACTCTTTTCTCAAAAACCTTCAAAAAGGATACGCTTACTTACAAGCTAAAGTCTTATTTCATTTCTAAACATTTTCAAACATTTCAAAGTGAGCTAAGCAATTAAGAGCCCATGGAAAACCATGGATGCAAAGGGTGCCTTACACATTCCCTTTGTATAAATTAACCCCCGAACTCAAAATTCTTTAAAGGTTTTTTTCTTTTCTTTTAGCCTTTCTTTAATTTGGATAAAATAAAGTCGGTGGCGACTCTTGATATCCACAAAATTTCTTAAAAGTCAGTTCACCGTATTACACCTTTAAAAAAGATATTTTAATTTGTCAAATATATGTTAATGATATCATATTTGGAACATCTAATGCTACACTTGGAAATGAGTTTGCTAAGTCTATGCATGCAGAGTTTGAAATGAGACCAAGTATGTGAAAGAGCTTCTAAAGAATTTTAATCTTTCAGAAAGCAAAGAAGCAAAGACTCCTATGCATCCAACATGTGTATTAGGTAAGGATGAGGTAAGTAAGAAGGTAGATCAGAAGCTCTACAGAGGTGTGATTGGATCTCTTCTATATCTTACTGCTTCTAGACCTGATATTTTATTCAGTGTATGCCTGTGTGCTAGATTCCAATCAGATCCTAGAGAATCTCACTTAACTATGGTTAAGAGAATTCGGGGGTATCTGAAAGGTACTACTAATGTTGGTTTAGTCTACAGAAGATCTGAAGAATACAACTTAGTAGGATATTGTGATGCTGATTACGCTGGAGATAGAGTTGAAAGGAAAAGTACTTCTAGAAGCTGTCAGTTTCTAGGAAGTCATCTGATCTCTTGGTACAACAAGAAACAAGCCATAATTGCCCTCTCTACAACAGAAGCAGAATATGTTGCTGCTGCTGGATGTAGTACACAGATGCTCTGGATGAAGAGTCAGCTAGAAGATTATCAGATATATGAGAGTAACATTCCTATATTCTGTGATAATACTTCTGCTATTTGTTTATCTAGGAATCCTATCCTACATTCCAAAGCTAAACATATTGAGATTAAACATCACTTCATTAGGGACTATGTTCAGAAGGTGTTCTTTCTTTAAACTTTGTGGATACAGAACATCAGTGGGCTGATATCCTCACAAAACCCCTTGCTGAAGATAGGTTTTAGTTCATTCTGAAGAATATCAGTATGGATTTATGCCCAGAATGAAAGGATGAGAAGATCTGATATATGGATTAGATTTAAAATGTGTTTTTTTTCTTATCAGATATTCTGGATATGTTGATCATTTAGATACTCTGATTCTGTTATTGCTAACGTTTCATATGTCTAAGTTGATTAAGAATTTCTGTTAAAGCAAAATAACTGTCACCAACTATTCCAAATGATGAACACATGTTCATTCTGAAGGGACAAGCATGCGTGCAGTTGATGAGACGCCGCCCTAGGTAATTGTGCAAATCTTTTCAAATCTCACGTTTTCTCCACTAACGTCATTCAACATTGAATGCAAATTGATTCTCTGCATCCTGTAACTGTTCATTCTCAAAATTTGATTGCATTTTGTTTCGCGTCCGTGGCTATTTAAACACATCTCATATTCATTTTCCCTCTTTTCACGCATTCATCATCATCATCTTGTTTATGCAGTTTTGTCTCTTTTTCTCTCTTTTCAAAAACCCTGAAGTTACGAAACCCAATAATCTCAGTAGTGCTTCAATGGCTTCTTCATCCAATGTTCAACGCAAGACTTCGTCTTCTCAACAAGAGCAATAAAAGAAATCTGCCTCTACTCCATTGAAGACGTGTTTAATTCCATATGATGAACTGGAAGTTCTCTGTGAATCCATGGTAGATTTTGAAAATCTGCTAGCACATGATTTCAAAATCAAAACTAGTATGTTGGTA
This sequence comes from Vicia villosa, assembly GCF_029867415.1. NCBI lineage: Eukaryota > Viridiplantae > Streptophyta > Magnoliopsida > Fabales > Fabaceae > Vicia > Vicia villosa. The sequence goes on along the minus strand of NC_081184.1, from coordinate 14,755,734 downwards.
CAAGGATGGGCAAATTATTTTGAACGTCTCATTGGACCAGTTTACCCTCTCTTGGTTAAAGAATTCTGGACTTATGCCACTGTTACTCCAACTACTATCATCTCCTTCGTGTTAGGTCAAGAAGTAGTTGTCTCTGAGAATTTGATAAGGAAACTATATAGTCTGGAAGGTTTGGGTGGAATTACTGGTGCTCTCCCTGGTAGAACTGATTTGGAAAAAGTTCATCCAAAGTTGTTTACTTATGGAGTAGGCTCTCCTCACTCTACAGATTTGAAGCCTTCATACAGAGTTTGGGCAAAGATCATTATGGGATCTTTTTATCACAGAAAATCCATAAACTCTGCTACCTACATAAGTCATGATCAGAAGTTCATTCTGTACTGCATTGGAAAGGGTATGAGAGTCAACCTGCCTCATGTTTTGTTCAATCATTTGTGTACTCATTCAACAGAATCAAGGGAAGCAGAACGTCTGAAGTATCCCAAGATCAATAAGAATACCATTGCCATGGGAAGATTGATATTAGACCTTCTGACTAAAAATGGTGTGATAGATACTCTGAGAGCAGCTGGCTCTTTTCAAGATCTGAAAATTGTTCGTGGGAACATTCTGATTGCTCTGTCTTTGAGAAGAATGCAGTTGATTGAAAAAGTGACCACCACTCCTAAGGAGTTTCCTGATATTCTGACCAGGAGAACTCCTGTTGCTGATTTACCTCAGATGTTCAAGGAGGAACTATCAAAATCAGTTCAACTTTATCTGGAATCTTGTGTAAGAGACCAGTCAGAAGTTGACCCTGCTTGGATTCGTGGAATGTGATAGAGTTGAAGAGAATGAGTTTTGGAGAGAGATTTTCGTAAGCAAAACGCAGGAAAATTGCTGAATAGTCGCGGAACTTCGAAAATTCATAACTGGAGTTCTGGACATCCGAATTGAGTTCTGTTTAAAGCGTCGGAAAGCTAACGAGGTGAACTTTGTTATAAAAATAGTTGCAGCAGCTGTAACATATTTAATTGTGACAAGATGATGTTGGAAAGAGGTGGAGTTAGGTTACTCTTGTTCTTATAACTAGACTTGTTTATTGGTACTGCACGGGATGTCAGTGTCAGTGTTGAATGGATCGAAGGAATAATTAGAAGGTTTGTTGAGGAGTAATTTTAAGAATTGAATTTACCAATTGAGGAGTTTTGGATATATCGTATAGAGTGTCGCTGCATGATGTCAGTGTTGCATTTTTCGGGCAATGATTGGAAAATTCATATCTTGAGTTCCGAGTGTCGGATTAATGTGCCGTTTGAACCTACGAGGAGGAGGGATTGTGTTCTAATTTATGGAAGAGTTATAAATATAGTAGAGTGACCCTATGAGGAGAGGTTCTGAAGTCGGTTATGGAAGCGTGAAACTTGTTGAATAAGAATGCCTACTACCGCGATTGTTTGAAACGACGTGGAGTAGAACATGTTGTTGATGAATAAGTCGACGAGATGTTCGGTCACAAAGATGATTTGAATACCGATGGATTTTAGTGAATGAGTAAATTATTAGTAAAGGTGAAGTAAACTTTAGAACCTTGGAATCGTATTTGTGATGGCAAAGTAACGATAAGTATAAAAGAAGAATTGTAGGGAATTTCTAACATTTGTTGACGTGAGGAAGACTTTGTTGAGATTCCGAGTGGGATGATATTGGACGTGAAGGATGTAATAGAATTTGGATTAAAACCACGAGTTATTAATGTTGTGTTATTGTGTTGCATAGGAAGTCTTTAAAAATGTCGGTGCTAATGGTGAATGGGTTGGATTTAATTGGACAATTTTGAGACTTGAGTTGGTATGTGAAGGCACTCCTAATAGTGTTAGGTTGAGTATGCTAAAAGATGACTAGTGGTATTCTTGACGAGATTAGAGAAGGTCAGAAAGATGATGTTGAGTTGATCGATAGGTTGACTTTGAATTACCAAAGTAAAGGCGGTGAATTCAGAATCGACGAAAACGATGTAATGAGGTTGAGTGATTGGATTTGTGTAACTGATGTTTTGAGCTTCAGAAGGATATTCTAGAAGGACACCGTAGTGAATTATTGGACTATGACGATGTTAATGAGTTTGGGTGCAAACTCGGAAAGGGACACTATTATGTAGTAACGACGGTTTATGCTTAAATATGATTTTCAACTAATATTGACAAATTTAGGACTTGATCACCCTAAATCTCTTGTTGGTAGTAGATGGAATCATATAGAAGAGATAAGCTTGTTTTGTTACCTTAAAGGTTTAAGATGTGATGAATACTAAGCCGTGAGAATAATCACTCACTATGTTGTGTGAACTTATGAAGAAGTGAATATGAAAGTGTGAAACATGGTGGATGATGACTTAAGACGGGTAATCAGAGTCGCGCAGCGAAAGTGTGATGTGGAGTAGTGTTATGAGTACTACTCGCGGGAAGTAAGGAATTAATATGTCGGAAGCCTACATAGAGAATATGTCTTGATCTATATGCTGGATTTAGAATCCAGTGGATGTAAGGATGTCGTGTCGAAGAATTATAACTCTGTTGCATAATTGCCGAGATGATGAATATGTTATTACGGTTGTACGTAGTTAATGAGTATGCATTCGGCGAAATTAAAACGAAGAGTTGATGCTATATGACGTTGTAATAATTTTGTGTTGTTGTTAAGGGGTTATTGTAGATTTCCAGATATAATGAGGAATTATACTCTATGAAGGGAGAAATTGATTTAATTCTTAGAAAAGAGCGAAACTCAATTTGAGTTGTTTTGTAAGAAATGGTATATTGAGGCTGATGAGTGTAATTATAACTACTTGTGCGTACTCGTTCCGATGGTGAGAATGTTTTAATAGATGTAGTAACTCAGGAATTTGTTTTTGAGTGCGAGTAAGTATTATTGAGTGGTAAATTGGTACCATGAATGATGAAGAATGATTCTTGAAACGAATGAGTAAAGAGAGTCGGAATCGGGTAAAACTCAGAAATCTAATTGGTACAGATGATTCTGATGAGTAATCAGAGTAGTGCGGAAAAGCGGAATGTAACGTGTTGGATAATTGATGGTGTGACTTAAGAGGAGTCAGATGATTAGAATTCAATGGTATGGGAATATGAGTATTAAGTTTCTTGAAGGAAGCAGATGGTGAAAAAAATATAAGTATTATTTTACCGCTCAGATGGAAGAGTGTGTCTAAGGATGATAAGTTCGGTAGGTGGTATGCATTACTGCAGTGTTGATCAGTGTGATCATACTATGGATTGTGTAATTGTAGTACTCAATTTTTGAGCGTATTATATAGGTTGTACCCCAATGTTCTATTGTTGTTAACCTTTTGGAGATATAGCGAGTGGTATACTTTTGGATGTTCAAATGCGACGTAAGAACTGGGATTTGAATGTATGAAACATGTTTCCTGTTGGTTATGTCAGATGGATTATTGAGGATTGACTGATGGTAATGTTGATTGGGAGCTGGAGAGTCAGGTGAAGGACTCTTATACGAGCTGGTTACTTGAGGTATGTTTTCGAGGACGAAAACTCTTTTAGTGGGGGAGAGTTGTAATACCCCATATTTTCTAATTTTAATTTAATCGGAAATTAAATTATTAATTGGAACTATTCGGTATTTTGTGGAATTATTTGGAAAGGATTATGAGATGGACTATTGGGCCAAGTGCGGTGTTAGTAAAGAGGGGGTGCTATGTTAGTAAAGCCCTTTACTAATTAAAATGTTATTTTCATAAAAATAAGGAAAATTGGGAGGAAGGAAAAAGGAACGTGAAAAGCAGAGCAGAGGAGATGGGAGATTGGAAAGCTGGTACGTGAAGAGGAGCAATGGAGGGAGAGACCAATCAAGAACTCTTGGCTAAGGTAAGGGGGGACTCTCCGGTTATCATCTATTATCGTGTTCTTAGATAATAATATTGATTAGGGATGTTGTTGAGTCAATTGGATTATATGTTGGGTTTAGGGAGGTTATGAATTGATGAAAATTGCATGGATTATTGGTTGATTATGTGTTGTTTTGATGTGTGATGAAGAATAATGATGCAATTGATGATTAACTGCATGTATATGATGTTTAGAGTCAGTTTTGGACTCAAATTGGGTGAGATCGCAGGATCTGACGCAGACCTGAAAGTCTGTGAAATCGCCAGTTCGCGCCGCGTCCTAGTGTTGGCGCCGCGAAGGCGTACTTGTTTTCTCGTACCGCGCCGCGTGCATAGGTTGGCGCCGCGAACACGTTTGTATGGTTCAGGTCGCGCCGCGAGTCTTGGTTGCGCCGGGTGCTGTAGCGATAGTCGTTTTCTTGAAAAGTTAAATGATGTGTAACTTTCAAACCGTAGGTCTATTTTTAGTGCCGTTTCGAGCATGATGAATATTATGAGATAGCCTATGTTTTAAATGATGGAATGAGGTGTGAATCCAATTATTTTTAAATATGATTTTATTTCTTGGTGAATGATGTATTGTACATATATGTGATGAGATGTGTTAAATACATACTACGTTGAAATATTAATCATGTGAGGATTTGTTTAATTGGATGATATATTGTTGACATATATGATGAAATGTGACAATATAAGATTTTGTTTTGAAAAACATTATGATGTGATGATTTGTTGAGATTTGTATGATGATGACTGATTTGCTTTGGAATGATGTGGATACATGTGTGTTCTTATTATTGATGATGATGATTGATGTGGACACATGTATATTCTTTGATGATGATGATGATGATTGATTGTATTTGAATGATGCTAATGTATATAAACATACTTTGATGATGATGATGATGATGATGATGAAATGGGTATTTGATGATGTTACTCATTAGACTTGACGATGGTATAAGTATGTTGTATATGTTGCATTCATTCATATTCATTGATGATACTGTATCCATAAGGGTGTGTTGGATCAGTAAAGGGCATGATTCCCATTGTGTGGAATCTGTGCTGGCAGGGCCGTATCTGGATGATGTTGGATCGGTCATGGGTTATTCCTATTGGATGATGTTGGTACCACATGAATAGTGTCAGTTCATACATATGCATACTTTTATAACATGATTGGAAGTATTCCGGTGTTATAAATATTGATGATGTGTTGGTTGTGTGTTTTGTTGAATTAATGTTGAGTATGATTGTCTGTTTGAAAGATGTGTTTTATTGACGTTTGTGTAAATGATGGATGTTCATGATAATCTGAATATGATGAAATTGGGCGAATAATATAACTATGATGTGTTGTTATTTAAGATGCAATAACATTTGTTAACTGTGATGAGACTCACTCTTACTGTTGACATTTTCATATTGAGGATAGCTGCTTTCAACTTGGTGAGGATTAGCTCATAAGTCAGTGTTTTAGTGTAGCGTCAGGTGTCATGTTCTGATATTGTAACACTGGGAACGCAATGTTTTGAGTTTCGATTATAACTCTATTGTTTATCTTATTTGAAGTCTGATACATTAACGATGTAAGGTTGACTTGATGATTTGATTCCGCTGTGTAAACATGATTTTTATCTAATGAGTTATAATTTAGATGTTTCAATGAATGCATGACATATGCCGAACGTGTGTTTTCCTTTATTTTTGAATTGTGACACCCTTTGCATGTTTACTCTGATTTAATTTTGTTAATTGTCGTGGGGTATTAGAGGGGTGTTACAATAGTGGTATCAGAGCAGGTCAGTCCGTCCGGCCCATTGTTGAGTCAGTTGAGTTGCGCGACAGTTGTATATTGTCGGCATTTTATTCCTTGGTACGCGACATGTGAGTGAATCACTGTCGGTACTTGGTTGTTTGTTGCGGGTGTTGGATTGAAACAAGTGGGGGAGAAGTTTCGCTTCTCGGTTATGTTTCAGTTGTAAGAAGATTGATTCAGTAGGCTGTTGTTGGCAACAGTGCGAGCGTTGTTGGAGTTTGTTGTTTCCCGAATTGAAGGTGACTTGGAATTAAGACTTCACTGGGAATTGAGTTGGAACATCTTGAAGGAAGATGATTAGAGGTAATTGACAGTTATTGTAAGAGAAGGAAATTGTAAAGTTGCGATGTGTCAGCTCTACTGGTGTACTGCGAAGATGTCAGTTGAGTAGCCTTGCGTTTCGGAAGAGGTTCAGCTGCAAGTTGCAAAGAGGATCGTTGTCGTAATGTTCCAGAAATCGCTTTTCAGTGATGGGATATGTTGCTCAAGTCATAAGAATGTTTGGAAGTGAAGAGATACGATAAGGGGCTGTTTGGAATGTGATAGAGTTGAAGAGAATGAGTTTTGGAGAGAGATTTTCGTAAGCGAAACGCAGGAAAATTGCTGAATAGCTGCGGAACTTCGAAAATTCATAACTGGAGTTCTGGACATCCGAATTGAGTTCCGTTTGAAGCGTCGAAAAGCTAACGAGATGAACTTTGTTATAAAAATAGTTGTAGCAGCTGTAACATATTTAATTGTGACATGATGATGTTGGAAAGAGGTGGAGACACTTTTGAGATTAAGAACCTTCTGGCCGCCTTAGCCTCTAGGTTTAGCTAGTCATAGTCTGTCTTGTGTCTTAGTTAGTTTTTCTTTGTTTCTGCATCTGTTTGCTTGCATCTGCTTTTTGTATTCTCTTATCTTCTGATTAATCAATCAAATATCTTTTTCTTTCTTCACTCTGTGTATCTTTCATCTGAATCTTTTATGCTTTTTGATGTTATGACATAAAGGGGGGAGAAATGTGATAATTGAATTGATTTATAATATCAGTTGCTGGGCTTAAGTCTCAACATTCCTAACAATTATATTGCAAGTTTTCTGTCTTTGATAGTTTTTGCAGGAATATGATATTCTGGACAAAGCTCAATATGAGAAGCAAATACATGGGAAAAGCAATTATAAAGCTCTTAAAGATTTGAAGCAAGCTGAGTGCTCTGAAGCTTCAAGTCCAGAAGTAAGAAATGTCGTGATCAAACCTAGAAGCTCTAAAACTAGAAGTCTCAAAGTTCTGATGGATCAGATACATAGAAGGCTGAAGACATAAGAGCTCTGATACAAGTGATCACAAAGAGAAATTCAAAGCTCTGAAGCTGTCCAATGGAAGCTCTGAAGAGAAGCTATGAATGTTCTGAAGTTCTAAGTTCAACGTGAAAGTCTCAACTGAAATGGAAAGATACTCAGGGAAGTCTTTTATTTATATATTCTTCTAGTATTAATTTCAGGGGGAGATTGTTAATCTCAGGGGGAGACATATTCACACACTCTGATTATATGCTTATGCTATATCTGTGTAATTGTCTTTGTTCATCTGATATTCTGGATAAAAATTCATATCAGTTATATATGTTTTTGTCATCATCAAAAAGGGGGAGATTGTTAGAACAAGAAATGTTCTGATCAATATTCTGAGTTTTGATGATAACATTAAGTATGAATTTTGTATAAGACAATGTGATACTCTAATCCTTTACATTTTCCATTTCAAGAAATATATAAAGAGTATGCACAAATCAGCGTTCAGAAGCACTGACTCAGAAAGTTCTAGATGGCTTCATCAAAACATGCTCTGGCAAGACATCAGAAGATGGTCATGCAGAATCAGAACATGAACTAGAAAGCATCAGAAGAATGGAAGTCATAAGAACAAGCTCTGAAGTTCTGATGGTATCACGCTCAAAGCTCTTCAAAGTCAGAAGACAGAAGATGCTCTGCACCAAAGCTGATGGCTCTGATTTTCAAACGTTGTTATCTACAAATCTGAGTCCAAAAGAAAGTACAAGATGAAAGGCTGAAACGTCAAATCTCCGACAGACGAAAGGAACGTTAGAAGCTACAAAAGGCAAAGTCAGTAAAAGCAAAAAAAGCAAGGCTCGAGGTAGTTGACAAAAGTGTGAAACATTAAATGCAGCGTTGTACTATTCACGCAAAGCATTAAATGCATCCTAACGGTCATTTCCTCTCAAGCGCCTATATATAGAAGTTCTGTCCAGAAGCTGAATACAACACTTGCGCAAAACATACAGAAATGCTGTCAAATTCAAAAGCTAAAGAACTTCATCTTCAACCTCACAAACTCTTTGTAATATTTAGTGAGTGTTAAGAATAGAACTTCAGAGAAATATCACAGTTGTGATTACAGCTTTATTAGAAGCATTCAAACTCTTGTAAACTTTATTTTAGATTGATTGTAAAAGGATTCCTAGAGTGATCTAGTTGTGATCAGGATACTCTAGAAGACTTAGAGTGTTTCTAAGTGGATAACCATTGTAATCAGTTGGATTAGTGGATTAAATCCTCAGTTGAGGTAAATCACCTTGTCAGGGGTGGACCGGAGTAGTTTGGTTAACAACGAACCAGGATAAAAATAATTGTGTTCATTGTTTTTATCTTCTAAGTTATTGAAGTTACACTTATTCAATCCCCCCTTTCTAAGTGTTTTTCACTCCTTCAGATATCACACACACACACACACTTCAGGTATCCATTGTTGAATGCGTCAGTTTGTTTGTTTTATCCAAAAGGATGGGAATGATATTGACTTAAATTGTCAAGGTACTCAAACTTGTTAGGACATGAAATGTTCTGATCATATTTTCTAGTTTTGATGATAAAATCCAAAATGAATTTTGTATAAGACAATGTGGTACTCTAATAAGTTACTTTTTCCATTTCAGGAAAAGCGTAAAAGAGTATGCAATATCCTATCTTTCAGAAGCTCTGACCCAGATGTTCTGGATGGCTACATCAGAACATGGTATTGAAGACATCAGAACATGGTCCTGAAGACATCAGAACATGGTCTTGAAGTTATCAGATCATCACTATTAGAAGCAAGCTCTGAAGATCTGAAGGTATCACGCTCTAAGGAACTTCCATAGTCTGAAGCGCTGAAGTCCTAACTTGCATCAAATGCTGAAAACTCTGATGAATAAAGCAAATCACAAAGTCTGATTCCAGAACAAAAGCAAATGATGAAAAGCTAGAAATACTAGTTTGTGTGTCTGACAAAAGGAACGTTAGAAGTATGGCTACAAAAGGCAAAGTCAGAAAGGGCAATTGAAGCAAGGCTCGAGGTAGTTGACAAAATCATGTAACATTAAATGCAGCCTGTACTGTACACGCAAAGCATTAAATGCAGAACTGTTCAACAGTCACATTCTCATGCCTATAAAAGGAACATGTCAGCCAAAGAAAAAAGGCCAGAGCTTACGTTACAATTCTTCAACACACTCTGAATCTTTCTCACGCAAAAGCTCTTGAACAAATCAACCAATCTTCATCTTCAAGCTCACATACTTTTGTATATTTTTAGTGAGTTCTAGATTATAATCTTAAGAGAAAAATCACTTAGTGATTACAGCTTTTTAGAAGCATCATTAATCTCTGTATTTGATTATATCTTTGTACACCAAAATTCCTTGAATGATCAAGTTGTGATCTGTAGACTCAAGAAGACTTAGAGGTTGATCTAAGTGGAGAACCATTGTAATCATTTTTGATTAGTGGATTAAATTCTCAGTGGAGGTAAATCACTTGTGAGGGTCGACTGGAGGTAGTTTGAGTTCAAACGAACCAGGATAAAAATAATTGTGTTCATTATTGTTATTTACCAAAAAGAAACAACCCTTATTCAATCCCCCCTTTCTAAGTGTTTATCACTCCTTCAAAACTTCCTTTCCAATCTCTTCTATCTTGTGTTTAAAGTATTGTTAAAGCTGTTTACCTTGTCTTTTAAATGGTTTAGTATTGTTAAAGCTTAACCTAATCCTTTTGTTTTTAAAAATCTTGGTACTAAGAATAGAACTATTCCTGGTGAAACTATTCTTAGTCCATTGACCTTGTATTTTAAATCTTGGTCCTCTTGTTTTGAAACCTTGGTATTAAGAGTAGAATTATTCCCGGTGAAACTATTCTTAATCCATTGACCTTGTATTTTAAAGCTTGGTCCTTTTTTTTTGTGTTTTAAAAATTGTTAAGTATTTTAAAGCTTAACCTTTTAAAACCTGTTAGGTATTTTAAAGCCTAATCCTTTTTCAAAATATTTTGTTAGGTATTGTTAAAGTTTAACACCAAAAAGATTTTGGCCACTTTGGCCCCCTTTTATTTTCCTTTTAAGGGAAACTACAAAAGCCCTGACTTCCCTTTTCTTTAAAATTGGTATGTAGGCCTAAAATGCGATGTCTTATCGAGCTCACTTTCAAAAAACTTCTTTTCCCATCCCCACCCTCTATTTTAAACAAGTTCGCATATGTTTTCAAAATACATGTACAAACAGAAACAGTAACATTTTCAAAAAGGTTCCCATGGAGTACCATGGATATGAGGGGTGCTTAAAACCTTCCCCTTGTATAACAAACCCCCTTACCCAAATCTCTGATAAGTTTATTAGTTTTGATTTTAAAAATTTCTATGGGTTTTATTCTCACTTTCTCCCATTCCTTTTGGAAACAATAAAGCAAGTGGAGACTCTGTTTAAAACAAATGAGCTAAGTCTTTCCCATGGCTTTAGTCTCACCAATTTCACCGTTACACCACCATTCATTTCCACGCTCCAGTTGTCTAGTCCTGGGCGTGAGGGAGTGTGTTAAGAATCCCACATCGGACAATATATGGCCTGAACATGTCCTTAGAAATGGGGGCAATCCTCACCCTACAAGCCGGTTTTGTAGGTTGAGTTAGGCCTAACCACACTTCTTAACATGGTATCAGAGTCTGGTTTAAGATTTGGTGGGTCACCCGCCATTTATTTCCACGCTCTAGTTGTCTAGTCCTGGGCGTGAGGGTGTGTGTTAAGAGTCCCACATCAGACAATATATGGCCTGAACATGTCCTTACAAGTGGGAGGCAATCCTCACCCTACAAGCCCGGGGTAAAGTTAGGCCTAACCACATTTATAGTCCTGGGCGTGAGGGGGGTGTTAAAAGTCCCACATCAGAAAATATATGGCCTAAACATGTGCTTATAAGTGAGGGTAATCCTCACCCTACAAAACGGGTTTTGTAGGGTTGAGTTAGGCCACCACATTTCTTAACATGGTATCAAAAGCCTCTTTTCGGTGGGCCACCTATTATGGTTTCCGCTATCGAGCCACCCACCATTTATTTTCATGCTCCAATTGTGTGTTTTTGGGCATGAGAGGGTGTGTTAAGAGTTCCACATCGGAATATATGGCCTAAACATGTGCTTATAAGTGGGGGCAATCCTCACCCTACCAACCGGTTTTGTAGGGATGAGTTAGGCCCAACCACATTTCTTAACAATATAGGTCAATCATGTTGTAACAATTCTAAGTTCAAACCCTATATTAAAATAAATAAAATAATGTTATAATAATATTAAACCATCACTATTAACAATTAATAATAATATAATATCTAGCTACTAATAATATTGATTATTTTAAGAAATTAGCTACTTTTTAATATTGAATATTAATTGGGATATCTCTACATTAAAAAATCTCTTATTTCTAAAAATATATAGTCAATTATAAATATATTTATATAACAATATTAACTTCAATAAAGTTAATAATAATTTAATTCGTGCAATTTTGAAAATTTAAAATTAATAATTTTAAAAATTAAGAATTCAATTCTCCAACAAATAATAAAATAACATCAAAAAGTAAGTATTTAAATTTTCTATATAATTTTAGAATATATTTTTTAAAATAAGTATTTATAATTTAAGGTTTAAGAATTCTCATATGAATAATAGAAAAACTTCAAAAAAAATAAGTATTTATTATATATATATATATATATATATATATATATATATATATATATATATATATATATATATATATATATATATATATATATATATATATATATATATATATATATATATATATATATATATATATATATATATATATATATATATATATATACTCCAAGAGTAAGTTATTATAACTTACTCCAAATCTAGACCATTGATTCTTCTCAATTTAATGGTTAAAAATAATAAGTAATAGTTTTCTCTCTCCATATTTAATTACTTATTATTTTTAAACATTAAATTGAAAAGAATTAATGGTCTAGATTTGGAGTAAGTTATATTTACTCCAGGAGTAAGTTATTATAACTTACTCCAAATCTAAACCATTAATTCTTTTCAATATAATGGTTAAAAATAATAAGTAATTAAATGTGGAGAGAGAAAATCATTATTTATTATTGTTAACCATTATAATTTGTTTAAAAAATAAGCTATCAATGACTTAATTGTGTACAAATATAATCATGTTTTATTAGATTGACTTTTGGATTTTTTTTCGTATTATTAATTTTTTTGAAAATATTTTCATATTATTTTACTTCTCTCAATGGCATATATTATTACATTAATATTATTATGAATAAAATTATACTAATTCTATAATATGTGACGGTATAAGACTAATTTTAATAATAATAAAATATTCATTTAAAATTTTGTATTATTATATTAATAAAGTTATGGATATATTAATTTTTATGATAAATAAAATATCAACTTATATAACAGAATAATATTTATAGAAAATATATTAATTAATATGATAATATAATTGTTATAAGTAACATTAATAGGATAAAATTCAATTTTAAAATATCGTGCATTGTATGGGTCAATGATCTAGTATATAATATAAATTGAGATTTTGATTCCAAAACCTAATTATCTTTCTGGCGAGAAAAAAAACAAAACAGCCCAATCCATACGTTACGACTTCTTCATTAACCTATATATTAATAGGTTTCTTCATCTGAACCACAAAAGCAACCTTAGTGTTGAGATTTTATTAACAGTACCTTCTTCCATTCCATCCATACCAACGAATATTTTATACAGTTGATTTTCATGTCTCATTCTGAAGCCGTGCTGCTACTGCAACTATTCAGATATGCAAATCAGACTTCTAAATCAACGGTATGTTCTGAATCTTTTATATTTTTTTAGTTTTGTTTTGAATTTGAATGAATTAATCTGAATAGAATAATTTTCTGAATGAAGAACTCAGGTGTTACCTACGATGCATTAGGGTTTCTTAAGGCAGTCAGAGTTGCATTACAAAACCAGATGGAAAAGTATGATCAATTTATAAATGTCCTAAGAGATTTCAGTTCTAAAAGAATTTACATAAGTCAGGTCAAAGCAAAATTGAAGACCTTGTTTAAAAGGCATAAATATTTAATTTTGGAATTCAACTCCTTCATGCCCAAGAAACATCGAATCACACTTTCACTTGAAGAATCAGATGCATCACGTTTTGTGCAGGCACTAAAACATGCCATTCAATATAAGAGAGAAAATAATTATGATGATTTTGTCAAAGTTATGAAGGATTACCGGAATCAAACTATTGATTTAAGCTGTGTCTCTGCAAAAGTGAAGGTCATGCTCAAAAATCATTCCGATTTAATTTTAGAATTCAACACCTTCATGCCATCTAAATATCGTATCAAGACCACCGGTCAGTATTTATTTATCATCTTTTCTTTTATATCATATAGAATATGTTATAAGTTTTAGAATAAATATATATATGCTATTGCTTAGAAATCCTCTAACATTGTCATTGTTTTGATACAAAGGAAAAAAAGAAGATAATGGTGAATTATGTCAACTTCCTTGGGATGTACTTGATGTCATTTGCAAAACACTAGATTTTGACGACCTCTTTTCATTTTCTGGTGTTTGCAAGAATTGGAGGACTTTTCATAAATCATATTTCTTGTCATCCCAAGAACCATTGCTTGTTCGTATGAATGGTTATCATAGTGAATCGTATTCCTTTATTAGCATACCCAATAAGAAAGAATATGATTTGAAAATGGTGAGTTGCTTCCAGCTCCCCAAATGTATCTATGTTAGAGTTTCCAGCGGATATTTCATCTTCGCCCATGAAAATAATTCATTTTTGCTATTCAATCCATTTACGAGGAAAAAATTGGTAATTGATGCAACATTTAGAGTTAATCATATGATATTTTATCGGTATGAAGCTTTGCTTGCTTTTGAGAAATGCTCTGAGGAATTTGTGTTGGTGGTTTTATGCCTAGAGTCTAGCCGTTTGTATGTCTATCAATCTCGACACAATGGTTGGTTTACTTATTCAACATTAAGACCAGAGGAGGTGGTAGTCGACTTTGTGGTTTCGAATAATATAATATATGTTGTCACAAACAATGCCAGCATAGGGATATTAAACTTGAATTCTAGAAATATTAAATTTCTAAACCTCAAGAATACTCCGGATAAACTTCTCAACAGAGGACCCTCAGAAATGTCGTTTAAGTTGGTTAATTGTGATGAGCAACTTTTAGTGATTGATTTTCGATCCTGGCACTCGAGAAGGGATGTTTACAAGATAGACTTGTCAACCATGAATTATGTTAAAATGGAAACTTTGGGTGACATTGCGTTATTTTATGTTTCTTTTAGAAACTGTCGGGCATTGAGCAACCCCATGAGATTTGGATATCGGAGCAATTACGTGTATGAAGTAAATTGTTTTTCCCAATGTGCTATGTATGATTGGAATGATTATAGATTAAACTGTTATGATTGTTCAGTTGGAGAATTGGATTTCTTTGATTGGTGTTTTAGAGATTTAATAGGCCAAGGTTCTGTTAGAGACTTCAATTTATTTGATTGGTGTTTTAGGCATTTAAACTATCAAGTTGATTATTCTTTAGTTGAATAATTGTTAGTTGTATGATTTCCTTGTTTTCTTTTTGGCTTGGTTTGAGTTGAAAAAAACTTGTAATGTATTCGGATAATAATGCTTTGGTGCTTTTTGTTTTCTTATAAAATAAGTAAGATTAAATATGTTTATGGTTCTTATAAATAACGCAAAATATAGTTTTAGTTTTTATAAAATCTTTGTTTAAAGAATGATCCTCATAAAGTTTTCCATCTCTAATTTTGGTTTTTGCTGTCAATTTTCATTAACGGAAGATGACGTGGCACGCCACGTAGAAGACAGCTTGGCAAACATTTTAAAACGCCTTAGATTGAGGGGTTTTTAAACCTCCACTAAATAAAACCAAAAAAGAATTAGTAAAGCATTAAATGTAAGACAGTAATGGATTGAGTAAATTAAGGATTAATACCAATCCTTTTTAGATTTCTTTTCTTTAAAACTCATATACTTCCACGAAATTGGATGCACCGTTGGATTAGGATTTGTTAAATATAAAATATTGTGTGATGTGTTGACCAAGTGTGGTGTGATGCCAACTGAAAGAAAGAAATTTTAATCCAAGACTAGAGATCTAGTACAAGAACTTGGCAGGCTTGTCAAAGGTTCTATTGAAGCAGTTCAAGATTTAGGGCCTCTTTGAATGAGTTTTTGTTTTTAGTTCTTAAAATTCTCTTTTAAAAATTATTTTTAGAAACTGTTTTTGAAAAATAAAAAGAAGAATAATTGTTTGATAATCTAGTTCTTGAAAATTGTTTTAGAGTAGAGAAAATAAGAAAACTTGTTTGACAGTATATTTTTCAAAAAATTTTAAGCAAAAAATAACAAAATTATTTTTGATAATTTATTTCTAAAATATGTTTTAAACTATTAAATCGTAAAAGGTAACAAAAAAATTTATGATAAATTTTTTAGTTATACATAAATAAGATACATTTTTAAGTGTTATGAATTTCATTTTTTATATTTATCTAAAACATATATGTCATGTCTTTCTTTATGTATTAATAATAATTTTTTCTCCTATTTTTTTTATTAATTGATGAGAAAATATTTGTCTTATATTTTTTATATATTAATCACTTATTAAGTATCTTTATAATTGTAAATGTCTCTTATATTATAAAAAATATTTATCAGTTTTATATATATATATATATATATATATATATATATATATATATATATATATATCAAATATTTTTCATATTAATTGCTTATACATATTTGGATAAATATTTACGAAGTAATATTCTGTTAGGTGATCATTTTTATACTAACGATATAAAAAAGGAAAATTCTTTGGCCACCTCTCAACTTTCTAGCCCACCTCTGGTGAAAAACTCAAACCCCTGACTTCGGAAATGCATCTCCGAAATTCAAGAAAAGGGTGTTTTCGGAGATGCATCTCCGAAAGCGCCTTTTTTTTTTGAAAAAATTGTCTTGTTTCGGAAGTTCATTTCCGAAAACAGCATTTCGGAAATGAACTTCCGAAATAATACGCGTTTTGCAGATTAAGCAAAACAGCCCCCTCCCCCAAATCATTTACCCTAATCTTCTTCCAAACTCAAACTCTCTGCAAAAATTCTGCAAAAGCAAGTGTGAAGTATCAGAGGTTGCCAAACTCTTCTTCCAAACTCAACCAAACTCATCTCAAACACTAATTGGTAAGTTTGTTTGATGATTAAGTAGCGAGTCAATGCTCTGGTCATGTAACACTGGATAGACTAGGCGTGTTGAACTCATGTTTCTATTTGGTTATGTATTATGTTACAACTTGTGAACCTGTTTATTTGGCTACTTGTTGTTTGAGAGGCTTTAAGCCAAATATTCTGATTATGGTTTATTTTATATTGAGAGTGTTATTGAGTTATGATCATGGTATGAGACATGAATCATTTAATAGAATACATGAGTATTTTAGTATTTTCCGCTGTGAATTGCATATTCTGGATGAATTATGATTAAATGTTAGGTGTTATCTGAAATGACCAGATGTGTTGTGTATTGTGGATAAATGTTGTCGGTTTTTAAAAGCTTTTAGTTTTTGAAAACGTCGATGTGACGCCCTTTTGAATTATATGCATGCTTATTCTTTGATTTTATGTTAAATATTTTGGGATATAAAAGGGGTGTTACAATCGGGGCCAAGAGCTCGTGGCGTGAATGTTCCCATCGCGAGCTGGGTGTTCTGCCGAACAGGTACTACGACGGTGGATCTAGGTGTAGTTATCCCTGTCGGGCCGAAATGTTACAGTGCGAGCAAGAGTTCGACCTTTATTGTCATGGAGAGATTCGCGTTCGTACCGTGACGCGTTTCCTTATCTGGCCGAGCACCGTTGTTAGTGAAGGATGGCTGGATAATAGTTTGCTTGTTAGCTATAGTATTGTCTGAGTTTTTCAGCGTTCTAGGATCGAGCAAGTTTTTCTCCGAGTAGGTTTTTGAGGTAGTAATTTGGTAGGCCTAGAGCACGCTAGGTAGATCTTCAACCCACATCTTACCAGTTTCGTCTAACCTTCTTTTGGCTCTAAGAGCAAACTGGCCATGCGTGCTCCTCAGAGGGAAAGAGGTGCCAGTCTAGGCAACGACAGTCTTGTTGGTCCTTGGGGCCAACAGACCACGCGTGCTCTTCGGAGGGGCAGAAGCGTGCTGGTGGTCTTGTTGGCTTTGGGGACCAATCGACCGTGCGTGATCTTCGAAGGGGAAGAAGCGCGATTTTGGGCAGCGGTGGTCTTGTTGTCTCTCGAGACCAACCGACCAAGCAAGCTCTATGGAGGGGCAGCAACGCGGTTCTGGGTAAGGGTGATCTTGTTGGCTCTGGGGACCAACCAACCAAGTGTGCTCTTCGGAGGGCTGCAGCACAGTTATGGGCAGCGGTGGTCTTGTTGGCTCTAGGGACCAACAGACCATGCATGCTCTTCGTAGGGACAATAGCATGGTTATGGGCAGCGGTGGTCTTGTTGGCTGTAGGGACCAACAGACCACACGTGCTCTTCATGGCGATGTCTCGGCGGAGGAGATCTTGAATGGTGTTCCTTCTCTAGCGCCCCGATCCGTTTGTTTTGTTGGTCGTTCAGGATGTTTGCCTGACTGAGTGTTGTGAAAAAGCCAGAAATGGCGGGATTAATGTTGGGAAACATTGTGACCTGTTGGAGTTCTTCTGTTGCCCTTTCTTGAATCTTCTTGACTTTGTCGATCTCTGAAAGGGGGATATTGGCATCGCCTACGACGTCAAAGGAGGAAGACGCAGTGAACCCATCCCTCCGTTGGTGTGTGTAGCAACCTGCCCTAAAATTAAAGACTTTTAGAGTCGCCACCTATTCTGAAGGGCGAATAGGAAACCCTACGCAGTTTAGAGATCGGGGTAAGTTATTATAATCAGGTTGAGGGAAGGTGTTAGGCACCCTCAACCCTTTCCTATTGGCTTTGAATCTAAGGTAAAGGTTTATGGCTAAAATATTGAGGTTTAATAACTAAAGAATTGAATAAGGGGAAAATTGAGATTTTAGGGAGGGGGACTCGCCTTGTTACCAAGTGCCTACGTATCTCCTTATGGAGAATCAGAGTCAACGTAGTTCGGGCACAAGGTTGTACGCCATTGAATTGAACTGAGTGTATTTGAAGTTGTTTGGAATTTGATTTGAAAATCGCAGTTGGATGGATGAAAATCCGTAGTAACGTGGTTTAGTGTTTTTTAGATGTTTTGGGCGTACAACCTTGATTTAAATTTGTCACTGTTAGATGCGATGACCAATAGATTTGGTCAGTATAGCTAACGGATTAAGGGCATTGCTGATTGCTCAGATCGATAGATTTATCATCGCGGGCAGCAAATTAAAGTGTATTTTAATTTGTGTATTTTTACCTCTCGTCTAAAGCGACTGATAGCTTCAATCGGGTCGAGGAGAGAATTGATTTAGAATTAATAAATTAATTAAAAATGTCAGAACAATTTATTTCTCGTCTAATACGACTAATGGATTCAGTCGGTTCGAGGAGAAATTAAACTTGAATCGATTATATCGTTAATAAATAAATTAGAAACAATTATATTATTAATAAATAAATTGGATGATAAAAAGTTATTCCTCGTCTACTGCGACTAATGGATTTAGTCGGTTCGAGGAGAAAATTCGGTTAAAAGAATAAACAATTAAATAATTAGAATTTTTACAAAAAAACTAATTAATTAATTTTATTGTTATTATTTTTTATTTTATACCAGGGGGGTGCGTTTTTATGAAGGTTAATAATTTTGGGTGTGTAATTAGTAAAGACTTAGGCCCAATGAGCATTTGAATTCGTTTGGTTGAATGTGTGTGTGCGTATGGTATTAGGGTGAGGCAACGAGATCTACACCGTGGGTCTAAATCTAATGGTCTGCGTGTGCTGGCAGACGAGGGAACACGGTAAGGATCATACACATGATCAAAGTCATTGTGTTAACCATGTGGCCATCAGGAGGCCACATGGCAACGATCCAGCGGCTAAGGGGATAGATCAACTCTAAATCCTATTCTTTCCACTTCATTTCTTCAATCTATTTCTCTCTCTTCATTCTCTTCCCTCTCTCACGCTCTAAACTCTCTCTTAACCGCTCTCTCTTTTTCTGACTAAGCCCAGAAAAACCAAAAGGCCACCGTAACCCCCACCGCGAGCCACCGTGAGAATCCAGTTTTCCGGTTGATAGTCAACCGGAAACTTCAAACCTTCAACGAATTCAAACCTAGAAACCCAAAAGAACACCTAATCCCCAATTTAATAATCCTAATCTCATGAACCCAACCCTAACATTTCCAGAAATTAAATCAACAACAGCATTTAGTTATGAACCAACTGAAGAAACCTCAATTAAAGGATCTCGATTTACCTCTGTGCCCTTTATTCCTCTCCCAATCTTCGAACCTCTTTCTCTAATTCTTCCCCTTTTCTCCAATTTGCAGGTGCGGCGGCCAAGCTTGAAGATTTAGGATTCACGGCAATCGAAGAAAAGCTCTCCGATCCTTCCTTCTTTCTGTTCGTAGGTCTCGGTTCAAGCTCCAAGGGTTTATGTTCACAACGGCGCCTCCCCGAGTTCTTTCAGAAAAAATCCCCCCTTCATCTGATTTCTTTTTCCGTTTTATAGTCTTAGGTTAGATTTCTAATTAGGAAATGTTAGATTAGTTTCAAGATTCAATTAGTTTTTTAGGATCTGATTTGATTTGGCTTACGTTATTTTGTAAACCGATTGTATAATCTGAAGATTTGATTTGTAATAATATTGATTGTTAATGAAATTTGATTTTGTTGTAATATTGTTTTGATTTAGATTTGTTACGAATTGATTTGATTTTCTGGGCTTGGACTAAAGTTAGGGTTTGTTGTTTGGTAGAGGTAGGGGGCGGCGGCCGTGAGTTTGGAAGAAGATGAATAGTGGCCGGGTCGGTTTGACCCGGTCCACTCCTGATGCAACCTGGCCCAAAGTCCATGACCCAATACTGAGTCCCGTAACCGGTTCTCTTGGCCCACCAGAAACACAAAAACCCAATAACTTCAATTAACCACTTAACTAATTACCTAATCAATAAAATTAGTTAACAATATAATCCTAGTAATAACCTAATAAAGATATTAATTCTAATAATAATTAACATCAATTAAATTAGTACTAATAACAATGCTTGATTAATCTTAATAACTCCAATATTAATTTTAAAACTAATAATAGGAATAATAACATTAATAATACATAGTTAGTAGCAA
Organism: Vicia villosa; assembly: GCF_029867415.1. Taxonomy (NCBI): domain Eukaryota; kingdom Viridiplantae; phylum Streptophyta; class Magnoliopsida; order Fabales; family Fabaceae; genus Vicia; species Vicia villosa. The sequence continues at coordinate 14,735,300 of NC_081184.1, read as the reverse complement.
TATGAATATGCAATGGTTAAATGGTGATAAACACATGGGCCTAAATCAAATTGGATCCTAAGCATTTGCTATTCATACCTTCATTTATTTTAAATCAACCTATAAGGAAGTTTTATAGGAGAGCGGGTTTGATAATAGATGTATCAGACCCTATGGCTCCTAATTTTTTACATCCTTAATAAATTGAAACGGGAATCACATCAGGTAAATTTTGGGGTATGACAATGTGCTCTTTCAGGGAAAGCGTATGTTCACCGTCGTTGTTGTGGATGGCCTTGAAGAGAGAAATGAAGATTTGCTTTGATATTTAATTTTCTTGGAGGAAGAAAGAAAAGATGGGGAAGCAAGTTTCCCACAAACAGCGCCATTAATCTTACCGGTGACCAGAACCTGAACTGGGTCAGCTGCGACGATGAGATCTTCACTCGTTTGGTGGAGGAGAGAATGGAGATTTGTACCTGCAAGGCACTCTGATGCTAAATTGAGAAAGGATGCAGAGATACAAAAGAGCAAGAAGGTAAGATTTTAAATTATTAGATACCTGACCCTCTACTGAAATAGAGTATTTATAGCCCCCAACGATAAGCTAAGATCCCCATACTGGGCCGGATATGCAGGCCCAGAATAGACACTACCAGGATTTACGTGGGTAGTGGAGACCAACACGTGGTCTCCATCTTGGGTCAACTGCCCCGAAATATCTGGAGAGCACGGTCTTTTCGGAAGTAGGAAGGCTCTGTGATATTTGGAGAGGCTTTGACTTCAAACCCTACAAGGAGGGGAGATCCTCCTCGGAAATGAGGAGGAGACGCCCTCGCACGGTTATAGCTGCTTGGGCCCCTGCTGTGGGGACTCCTAACAGCACTTGAAGGGGAGGTACTCGTCTGACAAAAGGAAGAGATGCCCTCGCACAGTTATAGTTGTTCGACTCCTTACTGTAGGGACTCCTAGCAGCACCAGAAGGGGAGGTCCTCCTCGGACACATGGAGGAGATCTCAGGGCATTCAAAATGTTGTTAGGGTTGATTATAGATGTTAATAATAAAACTTACCAACAATTAATTTTTATTTAAATACTTTAATAATTATTATCAAAAATTATTTTAATATAATAAATTGGTAATATGTAAAAGCTTTTTTTTGTGTGCAGGTTTTTTTATATTTTATAAAATTGTTTTAACATATTAATAAATAAACCAGTGAAGAACTTATAATAAGAAACATGGTTTTTTTTTCTTGGCAGCATAAGACACATGGCTTTGTTGTGACTGTTATAAATTTTAAATGTCAGGCTATCAATATTGGATACCATGTGGACTCAAATAAATTTAGAACCAAAAACATAAAACCGCAGCTTTTGGTGAATAGGGGACGGTTTTGTTACGTCCACATGTGCAAAACCGTGGCTGAAAAAGAATAAACTACGGTTTTTAATTGAATATTGGTAACTTGTCAACATGTATGAAATCGTCGCTTGTACCCCTTTAAGCAACGATTTAATGGTCGTTGCCTATTTTTCCGTTGCCCAAAGTCAAAAATGTTGTAGTGAGATGCCCTCGCACGATTATAGCTACTCGGTCCCTTACTGTAGGGACTCCTAGCTAGGGGTGGAAAAACGGGCCCGGCCCGTTGGGCATGCCCGTTTTACCCGCACTTTAGTGCGGGGCGGGCCAAGGTTTTAGGCCCTCACCCTCTAATGTGACCGCCCCGCCCCGCCCCGTTTTCAACGCGGGCTTTTGCGGGCATGTGCATTTTCATAAATTTTTATGTTTTTAGGCTTAGAAGGTGCAATGCCCGCGGGCTTTGCCCGCCCCGCCCTCACTTTCTTGCGGGGCGGGGCTAGGTTTTAGGCCCACATCTTCAACTATGCCCGCCCCGCCCCGCCCCGTTTATTTGCGGGCTTTTGCAGGGCGGGTAAACGGGCGCGGACATGCCCGTTTGCCACCCCTACTCCTAGCAGCACCAGAAGGGGAGGTCCTCGTCAGACAGGAGGAGGAGATGCCCTCGCATGGTTATAGATTCTCGGGCCCCTGCTGTGGGGACTCCTAGCAGCACCAGAGGGGGAGGTCCTCGTCTGACTCGAGAAGAAGATGCCCTCACACTGTTATAGTTGTTCGGCCCCTTACTGTAGGGACTCCTAGTAGCACCTGAAGGGGAGGACCTCTTCGGACACATGGAGGAGATGCCCTCGCACAGTTATAGCTGCTCGGCCCACCACTGTTCCCAACGGAGGGGCAGAGGTGTGACCTTGAGTAGCCATGTGCCTGGTGTAACACCCAAATTTTACCTGAAAATTTATGCGGAAAATCAGAGTATAGAATTCAAGAAACATACACATTGGGATATTAGATTTAGACATTTAAATCATTCACGGTTTACTTACTTTCACATAGATACATAACACATAAACATAAATGGACAATGTAATTAATCCTCAAAAAGCACTTCATCAATTAAAAATAACTTCGCAGCGGAATTCATAAAACTTCACCAAATTTAGTATCATCATCATAGCATCTTTCTCAATTTAACATCAATGTATAAACCAAACCAAAACATTATGAAAATTCAGCAATTGAACAATTAAAGAAAACATCCGCTTGTCTCCCCGAGTGCTACGTATCAGAGCGACAACCGACTCGAACTCACGACAACTAAGTCTTTACTCACGGTCATTACCTGCACGTTAACAATATAAAGGTAACGGCCAAACAAATAGAGGATGAGATATCAAAAAATATAATTAAAGTAATGATAAACAATATATAGGAATCAGAATCATAAAAATCATTGCATTGCAGTATAATCGGCACAAGTCACGCAACACACAATCACACGAAAATGCAATGAGACTCTAACAAATGCACATGCATGTGGTACCCAGGGCTTCAGCCCCCATCGCCAATTGCCATAAATAGAGGCATTCCAACAGGCATAAGTCTGCGGTCACAGTTGCCAAATCAAGGCCGTCGCTAAAACATGCAATTCATGAGACACTAATGAAATGCAACAGATCACAACATCACCAAATAACGTCACAAAGGCATTTTCCTATATCGCCAAAATATATCAATAATTATTGATAAATAATCGTCACTTTAATTTCCTGCAATATCACAATATACATACACATTCCATCGCATCATAATCATCGCAATACTTCACGAAAAATTTGCGGTTACCGAATTAATTTCCGAAACGATCCCGCCTAATTTATTTTCATCCGCTAAAAGTAATTCTAATATTAGAACTTACTGGATAATTTCCTGATATGCTTTTAAGTCCCTGTTCCATAATTATAATTATACCTGCTGCATCAGTCCTAATTATTTTTTTCTGCTACATTTTATTTATGTCAATTAAGTTGGTTCATTGTTATCACTATTATTCTGCGATTAAAACAATATCTTTGCTATATGAACAAGTCTGCTACTCAACAACTTATCACCTCCGGCTACTAACTTATCTCTACTATTCTCATTGAAAATTAGTACTTCTACTATTATACTGCTACTAAATATTCTATATTATTTTCTGCCAATATTGGTGGTTCTGCTATTTTATTAAACTGCTACTTTAATCCACTGCTAAATTAATTTGAGTTTGCAAATCACGTGTTCATCCCTACTAATTAATTGAAGTGGTATAATTAGGCTAAGTTCCAATTACCAGTGTGTGATAAGAAAATAAAATTAAAAAAAAAGGGTTTTTCGTAAGTGGCCCCCACCCCTCTATGAATGGCGCCCGCCCCTAGCTCAAGGGGCCCCCGTCCCCTTCAACTCCCAGACTCCCTCATTCATCACCATGGGGCGCCCACCCGTTAAGGGTGTGGCCCCCGCCCCATACTTCTTTTCTTCCTCTTCTTATATTTATTCATATTGCTCAGGAAATTCATTCACGAAAATTAATAAAAATTGTTCATTCTCATATAATTTCAACACAATTAGTTCTCATAAATTCATATACGGCACACAGCAACAACAAATTTCACACACCAGACAAAGCAAATTCCAAGATTAATTTTAGAAACAGAGTATTGGAAACATCATAGCATAACAATTGCCATATTCATGCTAAATAGAGATGAAATCTAAAAATTCCGACATCTCACATACGATTCATCATGTCAATAGTTATATAATCACCTAGAGAAACATATGAACCTAGTTCTCCATCTCCATGCATCATTCTCTCTATGTTTATTTCAATGTTATCATCCTTTGTCAAGTCTTCATCTTTTAACCCTGATTCAACCTCATTGACCCTGTAGAGTTTTTCCTTCTCTGGACATGAAAATTCTTCAACAATATCAACTGAAATGCGCCAATTCTCAATTAACACTTAAACTTCTGCATAAGTATTATTCATATCTAAGTCAATAATAAAATCTTCATTATCTCTAAACCATTCATCCACCATCTTGGACCTGCAAGAATCAAGAATTATTGGAAGAAATTAATGGGTGAAAAGTTGAAAGCTTCATTTGTGCAATGATGTGTAATAGAAAAGATATCAAAAGAACCGTACCCAAGATTAAGAACTTATGACTTAATATTTACACATGTTATCCAAATACCATAAATCATGAAAAATCTTGAGCCAGTAGTCCTCTATTCAGCAATGACCTTTCTTCTACTGCATCAACCAAATGAAGTTGCAATGTTAGGGTTCACTATGACTCTATGAGACAAAGTAAAAAAAATAGTAGTTAAGAAATATTTAATATAACTAATAAACTTTTTTTTTCTATTTTGTAACTCCTATCATATATTTATATTTATTCAATCACTTATTGTCTTGATAAAAAAAATTTAATTAACAATTCAATCAATTAATTTTTTTAAAATTTTTATTATTATATTCATAATCATGTGTATATAAATGTGTGATATTGAATTATCATCATTTAAGATATACTTTTATAGATTTTGTAGTCATAATAATAAATATAATATACTCCCTCCCGTCCCATTTATAAGAAAAAATTCTCTTTTTAGATACATTGAATAAATAATGTATCTGGACAACATATTGTCTAAATACATTATTTATTCATTGTATCTAAAAAAAGAATCTTTTCTTATAAATAGGACCGGAGGTAGTACTAATATTTTGAAGTTTAAAATATTATATACAATGACAATAATATATTATAGGACAACCGCGTAACGCGCGCGTTATATACTAGTTTACCTATAAACCTAATCATTTACCTATAAACCCTAATTAGTTATATTCTTTTTATTGGAATATGCAGTCCATTATAACACGTTGCCCTTTTTGTCATTCCAAGCATTAGAAAGTTTACGAATTTGAATCACAACCCCTCCCAATTCATTCCTTCCATCTATAAATTCTTTCTCTTAATCAAATCTGCATAACACTCTCTTTTCTATTATTCAGTAGCATATTTTCAAAGCAGAAGGTTTCTTTTCTTCTTCCTTAATCCCATAGTTTTTCGTCTCCATCTTTTTCGATTGAAAATCTTATTTCTTCCGTCATCATCATATATGTTTCGTCTTTCTTCCCTTATTATTTAAAAGTATTTTTCGCCGTCATCATATATGTTTCATCTTTCTTCCCTTATTATTTAAAACCCCCAGGTCCAACTTGTCACCGTCGAAGGTTTGTGTTTTTTTCTCTTTTCATCTTTTTGGTTTTTGACTCGTGCTTTAAATTTATGGTTTCAATTCTATTAAAAAAATGGATAATGTAACTGTGATGATTGGTTTGCGATTTGCAGAAGTTTGGTTTTTCATTTCATTATTTTGGGATGAGAAAAAAAGCCTTTGGGAGTTTATGAGGAAAAGAAAATAAATCAGCGTGAGAGAAAGCAAATAAATACCATTTTTAAATATTGAATATTTGTTATTATTATTATTATTATTATTATTATTATTATTATTATTATTATTATTATTATTATTATTATTATTATTATTATTATTAATTTGTTATCATATTGATTTGTTTGTTTTCAGATATTCTTTTGGAGTAAAGAAAGAAGTAGAAGCAAAAACTTTGTCTGTGTTGCTGTACTGATGGAAGAAATGTACTTTAACCATATAAATGCATTAAGTGTATAATCTTTTCTTCATTAAATATTTTGAGAGAAAAATAAAGCGGTGGAATTATTCGTTTTCACATAAATGAGAGCATGTCATTAGTTCATTTTTTATTAAAATGTTAATTCTGATTATTTTTAGTGATTTTTAATGTACATTTCATGAAAACATAAATAAATAAATAAAAGAATGATATTTCATATGTTTGTGAAAATATGTAGGTATTGATTTTTTTTTACTAGTTTTTATTTGTTTTGGAGTGTGTATTAAGTCAATGAAAAAATGTCGTATTCTTATTCTTATACTTTTTGTTTTTATTTTTATAATATAAATGTAATTTCATATGATTAATATATATTAATAATAATTAATATTGCAAAATTATGTAATTATTAAAATGTTTTCTTAATTCAAATTGATTTGAATTTTTAAAATGTTTTAATATTTAATATTTTCCCCAAAACGAATAAAAACTTTTCATTAGCTTGCAATTTTTACATTGGTAAGCGATTCTTAACACACGATTCTTTGGTAATGTATTTGTATTATTACCAAAGAATCTTGTGTTTCTTGATAATAATACAAATACAGAATCACTATTAATAGTTTTGGAGTTTTTAAAATTGAAATATGTATAGTATATAGTTACTTACGAAAAAATGGTGTAATCCTTAATAATATGTGATTGTACCGGATCAGATGGATCTTCAAGGCTTGTAGTGAACTGGGTCTTGTGTGAACTATGGGGTGTACCTGCAAGGTACTCTGATGCCAAAGTGAGAAGAAGTAGCAATCAGAGTGCAAGTACAAGGTAAAAGAGAGAGTGAATGATTTTACCTGACCCTCTAGTGAAAAGGGTATTTATAGCCCCTAGCGCTGGGCCAAGGTCTCACTATTGGACTGGATGCCAAGGCCCAATTCGGAGACTTCCAGGATCCTACGTGTGTAGTGGAGATCGGCACGTGGTCTCCATCCTGGGTCAACCACTCCGAAGTTTAAGGAGAGACACGGTCTTTTAGAGAGTGCGTGAACTCCGCTTAATCCGGAAAGTTGGGAGTGAAGGAACCCTACGAGGAGGAGGGTCCTCGACGGAAGGAACGAGTAGAGGTGCTCGCAAGGAGCGCCTGCCCGGGGTCGGGCAGGTGGCCTTACTCGAGATAAGTCTTGCCCGACTCCGAAGCTAGTGGAGTCGATCGGCCGAAAGTCACATGCTTACGCCCGTCTGACGAGCACTTTAACCACGAGCCGAGGAGGAATGTCTGTATGGGCTGATAAAGATTTGGGCCTTAGTCCGACTGGGCCAAGCGCCGACCCAGTCAAAAACAATATGATTAAATATAATTAATAATATTAATATTTTAAATATAATTAATCGAAATTTATAGCGTATAACACCTATTTTTTCTAATCTTTATATTAAACACTCATTATTATAATGATGTTTATAATGGGTGGACACGGGATACAAGGAAATATAGAAACAAATTTTAATTCATAAAAATATAATAAATTTTAATTTATGGTAATATATTCATTAAATAAAAATATAAAACATATTATACAATAATTATAATTTGATTTATTTGTGATGTTCTTTTTTTAAAAAAAAATAATAATATATTAACTGCCACTACAAACACTATTAAAATATAATTAATATTACTAAAATTGTATTTTACCAAAATATTTCAATTATATTTTATAGTTTATATTATACACTTATGATTTTAATAGTGAGAAAGTGAGATATTAATTTATTTGTTAACCACATAATATATAACCATATCATAATATATGTTTTAAAATAAACAGTTTATAATTAATGATTTTAAACTATTTACTAAATAAATAAAAATTCACTAAATATTTAGTGATAAAATGTTAATAATGATACTAAAAATTGATATAATATTTGTTTCAGCAAAAAATATGAGACAACTATGATGTATGAAAAACACAATTTTCTTATGAAAAACTAAAAATTGTCATTATTTTTATTTAATTTATTTTATTATGTATTAAATATTTATAAGAAAGATGGATAAATTCATACTATATTTTTGCATATGTAATCATAATATATGAACTTTATATTCATAGATATGTTCTAACGGGCCGACAAATATTTATTTAAATTGAACATATATTAGAGATCATATGTTTAATGACTTTTGAATTACTCTAACATATAACTTCTAAATTACTACACAAAATTAACAAACACAATATTATTCAATTCATTAAATCTAATCAAATTATTAAACTAATATATATTTTTGGTATATAATATGTTTTATTTTATAATATTTGTTAATAGAAATAGTAAAATTAAAATTATAAATAATTATAAAATTATAGGCATGTGTCTTTAATTATTAAGGATGTGTCTTTAATATATTAAGATGTGTCTTTAATTATTTTCGCTTTAATTTTTACTCTCATATTGTACATTATGTTTAAAAATATAGTTTTAACTATTTCAACATAAAAAAGTAATTATTTTAACCTTAACATTATTTTATAAAGTATCTCACCTTTTAAGATTCATTTAAGACCCAATCCCATCATTTCAATCCCATCATTTTAAGTCATCACCATAATCAATTCACTCTATATAAACAAAATATACTTTTAAAAGAAATAATAATCAATTAGAAATAATATATATATATATATATATATATATATATATATATATATATATATATATATATATATATATATATATATATATGATATTTGTATTTTGATTAATAAAAAGTTAATATTTATTATTGTTGTATTCAAACATTAAAATTATTATATATTAATTAAAAATATTAATATAATCATATATTAATTAAAAATAATAATAAATTAAAATATTTATGTATTATTTTGGTATAAAATATTAATATGATTATATGTTAATCAAAAGTGTTGATATCTATAGTTTTTTTATCCACCAAAAACGTATAATCATTTATTAATTCTAAATGTTATTATATAATAATCTCATTTGTCTTCAATTAAAAAATGGTATTAAACATAAATTTATTATTATTAAAATATGTGGGTACCGAATTTTTCAACAAAATTTTATTAAACATAAATTTATCATTATAAAAATATGTGGGTACAATGGAAAGCTGAGATGAAAACCAACCCTTGTTCTTTTTTTTGCCGTATCACCTTTTCATAGTTTGACAGGATACTAAGGACAAATTTTCTTATTTCATTTCTGTTCTGTTCTTTTTTTCCTGTTCTTATGGATCTGGTCTGATGTTCTTATTCTCTTACTGGTCTGATGTTCATGTTCTAATGGTCTGATGTTCATGGATCCGGTCTTATAATCATGGATCTGGTCTTATGGTCATGTTATAATGGTATTATGTTAATGTTCTGATCTTCTTATGTTCTAATGGTCTCATGTTCTCAGATCTGGTCTGATGTTCACTTTCTAATGGTCTTATGTTCATGATCTAATGAACAGAAATAATGGTAAGTGTTTTGACTAATTGGACATGTTTGGATTGAAGTATTTTGTTTGCTTATGTCTGCTTTTGTAATTGTATATTTTTATGCAATAGAGTTTTGCCTTATTGTTCATAATTGCTCCTTGTAAAATTGTGAAATAGATAAAAATGTTTACAATTTAATTTTTTATAACTGTATATATTTTTAGTAAAATGGTTTTGTCTTTTTGTTCCTAATTGCTCCTAGTTTTGTTCGATTGTTTTCCGTTTCTACCTTTAAAAAAAATATGGAAATGATGAAAAGATTATTTACTCTGTTTTGCAAGTTTTTTATTGTTGTAATAATACACCACAAAATAGCTTGTGTCAGGTTATATGAGGAATTCAGATGAAGGGTGTATAGTGTAGTAATTCTATATTTAGTTTTGCTAATTATGCTATTAGCAATTCATCAATTAGTGACATTTATTCTATTGATAATTCACAACTACGAAATTAGTAGTGATACTAGTACTGTATCATGATAAAGTTGAGTTTGTGTTTGCTTTTGAAATATTAATACTCCCTCCGTCTCATAATAAGTGTCCCATTTGCACTTTTTCCTTGTCTCAAATTAATTGTCCATTTACTATTCCAATGCATCAATCATTATTATTTTTCCACTATTATACCCCTATTTATTAACTTTCACGTTATTCAACTACTATTAATAGGGGTATTCTAGTAAATGACATTAATTTTTTTACTAAAACCAACACATTCAATCATTTTCTTAAAAACCGCGCATTACTCAAATGGGACACTTAATATGAGACGGAGGGAGTACCTTTTTAATTTCTTGCATCTCATGTAATCAGATTGAAATATTGCATCATATCTTAGTCCTACGGACACCAATGTTCAAGAGCTTGAATACATTCAAATATGCAAACTGTGTGCGAAACATATAGAACAAAGCAATTAGTGTTCTTTATAGTTTTGGTGTTTCATTATATTTGCTTGTGGATTGTGTTTGGTTATTGGTTCTTATTTTATATAAATTTCAATTTTATTGTTAAATATTTTTTATAAATTCAATTTTATTGTCTTTAGAGACTGAACTTCTATGTTTTAAAGGTCTTTATGTTAGTGTTCTTTATAGTTTTGATGTTTTGTTATATATGCTTTTGGTTGGGGTGGGGTTCTTGTGTCTAAACTTATATTAGTTTCAATTTTATTGTTTTAGATTATATGTGATTTGTGATCCATTGGGCGCCCAGTAGCAATGGCTGCAAAGTGGTGTTGACCCATTAGAGGCGATCCCTCATTTACTGGTCATATTCACAAAGTTGTGCTAGGTGTATATTCAATCCTTACTGTTTCTTTTTTAGTTAAATGTTGAGTTTCTTACCAATGAAACAGAGTTCTAGTTTGTGTAATTTCATTGAGCTGGGTTTTGGCTCAACAGTTTTGGGTCTAACTTAAAGTATGGAATGTTTTAGTTGACTTAAAGTATTAAATGTTTTAGTTGGAGAAAGGTCCATTGCATGGTCACTACCTTAAAAAATGCATAATGTTAATAAATTGTTGGGAATGTTAGGAAGTAACCACTTATTTCTGTAACTCTTTTAGACGGCGTTTATTTCTAAGTCTAGGCGAAACACATTTAGCGTATCCATTACTGGAATTTTTTAATGCCATTATTATCAGTTGTTATTTAATCCCTTATAATTTTTAAATATTGCAATTTGTATGCAGACAAAGTGGATGGATATTCATGAAAAGGAGTTAGAAAACTATCATTTCAATGCAATAATGTGAGGTATGTCTAGTTTTTATCAGACAAAAACACTGCTGCTTACTACTGTGATGATAACTAATATATGTTTTTTTGTACTATTGGAAGAGACAAATTGAAGGATTCAATTACACATGGTACTTGCTTACTCTGAAGAGCTATTTATTCAATCTACCAACTCTCTTCAAGATACTGGGGAGAAGATTGCATTTGGTTTGCCTTCAGTGTGTTGTAATCCTGCGATAACAGTGTTTTCAGAAATGAGTTAACGAAAGGAGAAAATAGTCAACAACAAAGAACAGTTGAAATATAGAATCGGAAAAATGTTTCAAAGGTTTTTGTGGTGAACTGTTGGATGTAAGTCAACTGAGGACACTTGAATCACAGGTAAACTTTTATTCTAATGTTTAGACAACTCCAGTATGTCAGTGTACTATTACTGTGCACCTGCACACATTTTAGGAAATTATAATTGGCTTTATCTTCTACACAAGTACAGTACGTACTACTGACCTTCTAGGTCTATGAGCTGAAAAAGAAACAAAATGCATTTGCACACATCTTTAGGAAATTATAATTGGCTATATCTTCTACACAAGTACTACTTACCTGTTAGGTCTATGGGCTGAAAAAGAAATAGAATGCACTTGCACACATCTTTAGGAAATTATAATTGGCTATATCTTCTACACAAGTACTACTGACCTAGGTCTATGAGCTGAAAAAGAAACAGAATGTACTTGCACACATCTTTAGGAAGTTATAATTGGCTATATCCTCTACACTACTACTGACTTTCTAGGTCTATGAACTGAAAAAGAAATAGAATGCACTTGCACACATCTTTAGGAAATTATAATTGGCTATATCTTCTACACAAGTACTACTAACCTAGGTCTATGAGCTGAAAAAGAAACAGAATGCACTTGCACACATCTTTAGGAAGTTATAATTGGCTATATCCTCTACACTACTACTGACCTTCTAGGTCTATGAGCTGAAAAAGAAATAGAATGCACTTGCACACATCTTTAGGAAATTATAATTGGCTATATCTTCTACACTAGTACCACTGACCTTCTAGGTCTATGAGCTGAAAAAGAAACAGAATGCACTTTGCACACATCTTTAGGAAATTATAATTGTCTATAGTACTATCTTCTACACAAGTACTACTGACCTTCTAGGCCTATGGGCTGAAAAAGAAACAGAATGCACTTGCACACATCTTTAGGAAGTTATAATTGGCTATATCCTCTACACTACTACTGACCTTCTAGGTCTATGAGCTGAAAAAGAAATAGAATGCACTTGCACACATCTTTAGGAAATTATAATTGGCTATATCTTCTACACTAGTACCACTGACCTTCTAGGTCTATGAGCTGAAAAAGAAACAGAATGCACTTTGCACACATCTTTAGGAAATTATAATTGTCTATAGTATCTTCTACACAAGTACTACTGACCTTCTAGGCCTATGGGCTGAAAAAGAAACAGAATGCACTTGCACACATCTTTAAGAAATTATAATTGGCTATATATATCTCCTACACAAGTACTAGTTCCTAAGTAGTTCCGATCAAAACAACAATTAGAGCTGTTAACCAAATTCGATTGAATTAAGCATAACAAAACACCAGCAGAACATAGTACACACAGTGTGAGAAGAGTTAAACATTTTACCTCAGAATCAGAGTTGAGGATTATTCATCTTCTTGTCTTTTGCCCCCATTTCCTCAATTTTCTGCAATATAACTGGGATTAGTGCCACTTCTGTCCGAACTTCTTTTATGTCTCCTTCAATTCTACTTGTTGCAGCAGTTTGTGTTTTCACAATTTCTTGCAATTCAGAAACAATCTTAACTAGAGCTGTGATTCTATCGTTTTCAGGTGGAGTTTGGTTAGTTGATTTGTCTTCAAGAGTGGTTGCCTTGTTTTCAAGGCTAGGTGGTGGAGCTTTGTTTTCAAGGCTAGGTGGTGGAGCTTTGTTTTCAAGGCTAGGTGGTGCAGCTTTGTTTTCAAGGCTAGGTGGTGCAGCTTTGTTGGTTGATTTGTCTTCAAGAGTCGTTGCTTTGTTATCAAGGCTAGGAGTGGAAGGGTGTGAGATGTTTTTTCCAACCTCAGGTTTGGGTGGTGATGTGTTGTCTTTCCCACTGGTTCCAATATTAGACTTGGGAGGTGATGAAATGCAATCAGATTCTTTCAATTTTCCTAGTCTTATCAATTTCTGGATTTTATCACGGATGTAATCAGCTTGTCTGGTTACACCAGATTCCTTTTGAACCAATTTCCATTTATCCAGGTTTGAACGATAAGGCTTGACTCCAAGTTTTTTCATTGCCGCAATTACCGCATCAACTTCGTATTGTTTCCAGCCATCACCATCCTTTGGTTTCTTCTCCATTTTCCTGTAAAAAAAAATATAAACAGTGAATCATACTTTTATAAGTATTCCAAATTATCACCTATCATATTTCTATTCCTAAATTGTTTAGCTCTATTAGGCAACATAAACATACTAATGTGTAATGAAATGGGTGTAATGAAATGGAACTACAAACAGTAATGAAATGGAATATAACAACTAAATTAAGCATGAATAGTGTTTGCAATTTGTCAAACCAAATTAATAATAGGATCATCAAAGTATAAACGAATCAACTAAATTAAGCATGAATAGTGTTTGCAATTTGTCAAACCAAATTAATAATAGGATCATCAAAGTATAAACGAATCAACTAAATTAAGCATGAATAGTGTTTGCAATTTGTCAAACCAAATTAATTAATAATAGGATCATCAAAGTATAAACGAATCAACTAAATTAAGCATGAATAGTGTTTGCAATTTGTCAAACCAAATTAATTAATAATAGGATCATCAAAGTATAAACGAATCATTACCTAGATTTGCTAACATATCAAAGTCTCTAACATCATATTTCTATTCCTAGACTGTTTAGCTCTATTAGGTAACATAAACATACTAAAGTAAAACCATATTATCACTAAGCCTAATCTTTCATATCATAATAATCACATGCCGTATCATAACAATCAGATTTAACTAGATTGTGTGTTCTGTAGCATAAGATAGTAAGAAATTTATCTAAATCGCAAATAACAACTAAATTAAGCATAATTATTAAGACCATAATATCACTAAGCCTAATCTTTCATATCATAATAATCACATGCCATATCATGAAATTAGGGAACTATAAACAGTAACGAAATCGCAATTAACAACTAAATTAAGCATGAATAGTGTTTGCAATTTGCTAAATTCAATCAATAACAGCATTATCAGAGATCGCAATCGTAATCAATAATTTTTTTCACCTAGATCAAGAAAACCAAAGAACAGCATCAAAGTATATACGAATCAATAATTTGCTAAACCTAGATTAATAAAATCTAAACCTAAACGTGATGATTTAAAGATTTTTGTCGATGAAAATCTCATTGAAATGTATCATAATCATCTTGTTGATGAATATCTCATTGAAATGTATCATAATCATCTTAACCTAGCATTTTGAAAAACGAGAAATCACCGATAGTAATCAAGAACGAGAAATCACCGATAGTAATCAAGAATGAGAAATCACCGATCATAGAAAAACGAGAAAGTTCTTTGTTAACGATTAGCGCGGATAGAAACGAGATGGAAAAACGAGGAACGTGTGATTACCGAATAGAAACGAGAGACAGAGAAACGAAGCGCGTGTGATTCCGAGTAGAAACGAGAAAAGTGAATAGCGTTTGAGATCGTTTACTGGAGTGTGATCTGGTACAAAACGTTGGTGCAGTGTGATCTGGTACAAAACGACGTCGTCGTCGTTTTTTCCCCCTCAAAATTTTAAACAAAATAATGCCACGGCATCGTTAGAAGCTTTTCACGTTTGAAGCTTTTCAAGACCCATTACTTAAATTAAATTCTTTTTATCAAATAAATAATATTGTATTTATTATATTATTTTTTTAAAAAGCAAAATAATTGATTAAAAAAAGAGAGGCATAAAATTGGTCCAAGGGTGATTGGCGATGAACTTGATAGGGAGGAATCCAGTTCGATTCCCTAATTCCCTGCAACTACGATCAAGAAGGGACTTGACCCACTTAATGCTAAAATACAATCTAATCTAATAAATTGTAGCTAGTACGTTTACTACAAAATAATAAATACCCCAAACACTATATATCAATCACCCCAAAAAACCAGAGAATTAACACAACACCAAACCAAACTATACTCCTAAATGATTAAAGCTACTGAGATAAAAAAAAAAATGTTGTACCGACACATTCATCCCAATCTGATACGACTCTTGGATAATTCTACCTTTTGAGTCAAAGACATACTATTGGGCAGTGCCACCATATTGCTATATTATACTTGATGTTGTTATCTTTATTTTTCAATCAATTCCAAGACGTAATCTTTATATTCTCTATCATCTTGTCTACACCCACTTCCTTATAACGCAAAACTTTATTGTTTCTAGACTTCCAAATATTTCAGATGCTCGCAAACTAAATGACTGTGGCAATCTTAGAGGAAGCTCTACCTGGTTCTATTAGTCCCAAGAATTATTCCAAATGTGCCATACTTTCATTATGAAATTCCGCTTTAATCTCGACCCATTGACAGATTGAATACCATATACCTGCAAACATTGGACACTCGAAAAATAGATGAGAAACCGATTCTTCCTTCCCACACCCACCCTCGCAAGCTGACGACATTTGACACAACACCCCTCTCTTGATAAGGTTATCTTTAGTGGCTACTCTATTTTGGAATACCCTCCAAGCCAAACACACAACTTTAGTTAGGACCTCCTTATGCCAAACTTTCGCCCAGCTTTGATTGGAAGAACTCAAAAAATTGCTAGATATGTCTTTGTATACCTCTTTTACTATATAAACATTTGATGTTTCCCACACTCCCATGTTTGATTTACACATATCATTCCACCAAACAGAACAATCCCTCCCCTTGATCTCTCGATCAATTCACTTAACCCATATCTGTTTGTCAATGCTCTAAACCAAAGCCATTCCTTCTCATTTTTAATTTTTCAAGTCCATTTTCCCAGTAAAGCAAGGTTAAAATTCCTTAAATTTCGAATACCTAGTCCCCCATCCTCAATTGGTTTACAATTTATGCTCCATTTGACCCATCTAATTTTCCTCTAATCTTCTCCCTCCCCATAAGAAATTTGTAAATAGCGATTCAAGTTTAAGGATGATACCTGATGGTGCCTTGAAATGGAGAGAAAGTAGACATGTAAGGCTGACAAGACTGATTTTATGACAACCACCCGACCCCTATGGATAAATGTCTGCTCTTCTATTTGGATAAGCGATCTCTGACTGTTTCAATAACGGGTTGCCATGAGCTTTTTCTCCCTAGATTCGCCCCAATTGGTAAGCCAAGATAACTGAAAGGTGTGTATCCAATTTCACATCTAAGAATAGTGGCGACAGTCTCCATCCAATTTCAGTTAATATTTATTCCAACCAGCCTGCTTTTGTGAAAATTGACCTTTAATCATGGCATTGCCTCGAACAACATTAAGTTTGCCTTAATTATATTATTATTCCCCCAATCATTCTCTCCAATGATCAAAGTGTCATCTGCATATTGCAAATGAGTGAACATTTCGTCGCCGTTGTCGAATTTATATCCTTTGAATTTTTCCAACTCTAATGCTCTTTTCATTAAGATATTAAACTCTTCTGCAACTATAAGGAACAAAAATGGTGATAATGAGTCTCCTTATTTGAGCCCTCATCCCATTTTGAATTCTTTTGTAGGGCTACCATTTACCAACACTGACATTGAGGCAGATTTTAGACATTCTGCCATCCAATTCCTCCACATATCGTTAAATCCCATTTTCAACATCGTACTCTCAAGGAACTTTTAGTCTACTGAATCGTATGCCTTCTCAAAATCAAATAGGATCACCTCTTTTCTCCTCTTCCTAGCCTCTTCCACAATTTCATTTGCAATCAAGATCACGTCCAATATTTGCCTTCCAAAAATGACTGATGTTTGCGATTCTAAAATGACCGAACTAATCACTGTTCTTACCCTAATAATCAAAACTTTAGATACCGCTTTATATATGCACCCGACAAGTGATATCGACCTGATGTCTGATATTCTCAACGAATTTTTATTCTTCGGCATCAAAACTACAAATGAACTGTTTGCTCCCTTTGTTATGCGACTGTTTAAGTGGAATTCAGCCACAAATCTAAAGAAATATGTTTTTACTTCTTCCCAAAATTCCTTTACAAAACCAAAATTAACTCCGTCTGGACCTAGACTTTTTGAGTTGTCGCATTCCCATACAGCCTGCCGAATTTCCACTTCTGTGAATTCTTTGACTATCTCAATGCTTGGTGTGTCTGTAATCCTTTTTACTTGCATATTATTAGGAGTCGATCTCACTCCTCTTGTCGCAAAATGACTCTGAAAATGCTCGAAAACTGCAATTTTAATTTCCTCCACTTATGTAACTTTCTTGTTATTCATTTCCAAGCATAGAATCTCATTATTTTTTCTCCTGTTTTTTACACACCCATGGAAATATTTGGAATTTGCGTCACCCTCTTTTAGCCATCGAGATCTTGCCTTTTGCCATTGGATGTTGCAGTTAAGGTTAGACAACTTATGTATTGTCGCTGACATCTCCCTCTTACTTTGTAGCTCTTCTTTTGATAGTATCGTTGATTCTTCTTTGATTTCAAGCCTATTGAATTCCTCTTTCGCTACTTTACTCAAATTTGGTACAATATGCCATCTGTAATACAACAATGCTATGCTTATACCCAATCCTACACTAAATACTTACACCGTATGTACTGTTCACTGTATTTATACGGTGGACAATATTTTTTAATAAAAAAAATATTTATGAACATTGCTATGAATAATACATGAACAATGACGTGAATAATACATGAACAATGACGTGAATAATGCATGAATAATAACTTTTAGTAATGAATCAAAGTTGGTTAATGAAATATAAAAAATTGGTTAATGAAGTGATGGAGTTGGTTAACAAATGCCCAGAAAATAAAAATTATTTTTAGGCTTAAATGCACCTTTGGTCCCTGTAAGTTAGCGAGTTTTTGATTTTCGTCCCTGTAAGTTTTTTTTTGGGTCTGAGTCCCTATATTTCCCTTTGCGTTTGTTTTAGTCCCTAAAATCAAAATCCGTAGGAAAATTCGCAGGAAAACCTACAGAATTTCCTGCGGATATTGGCTTTAGGGACTAAACCGCAAGCAAAAAGTAAGATATAGAGACTCATATCAACAAAAAAAACTTACAGGGACGAAAATCAAAAACTCGCTAACTTACAGGGACCAAAGGTGCATTAAGCCTAATTTTTAATAGTAAAATAGAGTTGGTTAATGAAATGTAAAAAATTGGTTAATTAAGTGATGAAGTTGGTTAATAAACGCACAAATATTAAAAATAAATTTTAACAGTAAACAAAGTTGGTTAATATAATGTAAAATGTTGGTTAATAAAATTATGAACTTGATTAATAAAACGGCCATATTTTTAGTAATTATGAAGTTGATTAATGAAATTTAAAATGTTGGTTATTAAAATTATAAAGTTGATTAATCAAATAATTTTTATATTCGTACTCACTTAATTTAAAAAATATATATATAAAAAGATATATTTTATTTAAAAAAAATTATTATCATAACATGAAATTGTTCATCATATTGATGAATAGTGAAATACGGTGTAGGTGTAGCATGTTGGTGTAAGAATAACACTTTTCTAAAAAAAAAAGGAAGAAATGAACATTGGAAGATGAAAAAAACATGAGTAATGCTATTCATACACCACTTTCTACACCAAATACTTACACCCAACACTATTCACCGTATTTATACGGTGAATAGTGTTTTTTAAATAAAAATATATATTTTATGAACAGTAAAATATTATTATAATAATAAATAATTTTTTATGTTTTTAAATTTGTGTCATTAACCAACAATTTACATTGCATTAATCAAATTTGGTGACTACTGTAAAGTACTGTTCATGGGTGTGAGAATAACATTATTCAAATTTGGTTAATGCAGTGTAAAAATTTGGTTAATACAATAATGAAGTTGGTTAATGCAACATCCAGGTATTAAAAATAATTTTTAGCAGTCACCAAACTTGGTTAATACAGTGTAAAAACTTGGTTAATACAGTAATGAAGTTTGTTAATGCAAAATCCAGGTATTAAAAATAATTTTTAGCAGTCATCAAACTTGGTTAATACAGTGTAAAAATTTGGTTAATGCAATATTGAAGTTGGTTAATGCACGTTTGTACATAAACAGTGTCGTTTGTAATTTTAAAAATAAAAAATATTTTTTATAAATATTATTATTTTATTTTAAAAACACTGTTCATCATATAAATACGGTGAATAGTGTTTGGTGTAAGTATTGGGAGTAAGAGTAGCATTTTTCAAAAAAAAAACATATGATTCATTAAATGCATGAATTTGGTTAATAAATGTTGTGTTGGGGGAGGGAAGCATGCATTCCACTCTACTATCCCCAACTCTCACATAATTATAAAAAAATACTAATAATCTTATTATCACATGTCGATTAAAAATTGGTATATTATGTTCAATTTTTCTAATACATCAAGACATAGGTGCAACATTAAAATAAGTCTATTAAGAAAATTAAAATTAAGATTATAGAAAAATAGTAGGTAAACGGACAATAACCTACTCTTTTCTGATGACAACACCCCTATAACGAAAAATGACATCTAAAAATTGATCAAATTAACCAAAATACTCCTAAAACTCAAAATTTAACAAAAAAACGCATTGTTTTGCTCGGAGATCTATTGGAAATTATCAGAATTTTACAAATAGCTTCCTTAAAACTTATAAGTTTTTATTGCATTTGTTTATAAAATACCGGATATTTTATATTATTGATGCATTTTTATCGATTTTATAAATGACTGCTATGAAATATATATATATATATATATATATATATATATATATATATATATATATATATATATATATATATATATATATATATATATATATATATTGTTGGTAATTTTAGTATCAATTGGTAGATGCAATTATGCGTTAAGCTTGAAAGGAGTTAGGATAGTGTAGAATGCACGCTCGTAGAGCCAAACGTGCAATTGAATACGAATAATAGAAACGGGGTTCCAAGGGGCGGAGCCCCTGGCGAGGTGCGGAGCAGCGCCCCGTCGGGGTCCAAGGGGCGGAGCCCCTGGCGGGGTGCGGGGCAGCGACATAACCGTTTTACCGAACAGGTGTGTCGTTTCCCAACAGACATAACTGTTTTTACCGAACAGGTGTGTCATTTCGGTTTCTATTGTTGATCTCCTATATAAGGAGTCATTTGGCCTCGGTTTCGGATACGAAAAAACATACTTCCTCTACATTCTGATTTGTTCTCCATTGTCAGAAACAAATTGTTCTTCGAGAATTATCCCCGCAAAGATTTCGTGAACCCAAACAAGAATAGGGTTGAAATACTTTGTTCGGAAAGTGAACGAACACGATTCTTGAAGATATCCAGGATTATCATACCGATATCTAACATATATATATATATATATATATATATATATATATATATGAGTTTAATGGTTATGCACTGACAGTGTAAAAAAGTTTTGCACTGTCATCCAATTAGAATATAACATTCTGCCATGTCATACAAGTTTTTTAAAATTTTCAGTTTGACTTATCCTGATTCATGAACGTCGTCATTGGTTGACAGTGTAAAACTATTTACACTATCAGAAAAATTCTCTCTTCATCCCCATCAAAGGAGACTCATGGAGCCATAAGGAACTCTACCATTGGAAGATCACATACCCGATAACTGTTTACCCTGGATTTTGGTAAACAACCGTTAGTTCACCAAATAATGATTTGGTTACTTGCAGGATCGACTAAATTGATCTTAGGACACATGTGTCTAAGTTTCTACAGTTTGTTGTAGTTTGTGTTTAAAAAGTAAAGAGTTCGATATAAGAAAGTATTGTAGAAATGGTTTGCAAAATTGAAAAGAATGTAAAAGGACTTCGACAGAACAATAAAGTGCAAGAAAAGTAACTTAATAAAATTGACTTTGCATTGAATAAAAGAAAATAGTTTTTCATACATTCATTTCACGCAGTGACTCTTTTCTCAATACGCTAGATACTTTGAGTAATTGTGAGTTTGTATACAATTGAACACACTGAATCCTAACCCTAGAATCCCTATTATACTAAATCGAAGTAACCGTCTTTAAAACGATATTTTCTTCGGAAATTGACACGTTTATATATGCAAGCATATCGTCTCTAACTCATTTCCACGTGTCTTCCGCCAGTGGATAAGGCTAACAAGCAATTGTTTAGCCTGATTTTGAATTATTATTCTCCCAGTCGAACTCATCTTCAATTTTACTTAATATTTCACTAAGTTCCTCTTCATGAATGTATCTATAGAAACTTCAATCAGCCTTCTGAAAGCTTATATGTCTAAACAAATTTCTCAGATATAAATCTATCTAACTAATCGTCAAAACTAGCTTTAAGTCACTCCAACTTGTATTCTATTCAACATTTTTCCTGATCATAAAATACGTAGAAAATATAAAACTAACAATTCCCCCCAAAGAATGTCGTTTTCGATATAAAGGAGAAAAGGACATTGTTTTGAATATTTCAACGCTTTTGTTACTTTACTGTTCTGACGTCATGACAGTCATTTCCATTTCTAAAATGTCTTTTCAAGACATGCAATACCTCTGAAACGTAATGATAGCTCACATTTCCTTGGAAAATGTGGGTCACCATCAAATCAATCGTCGAGTCAACCTTTATATAGCCTACACGTATCCATGGTCTTAAGTGAAATTCTGGTTTGACAGACTCTGATGTCAATCCCGATGTCAAGACATCTGAATTGTGATTAATGTAGCAGAGGCAGAATAGAAGGATCTCCCATTTATTAATTACTCCTAAACAGGAGTCAATAAGACCTGGGATCACACATGTTCAGTAGACATAACTAGATTATAATTTTTAGATGGTTCTGTTTAGGAACAGCTAACACTTCTGAACCTGATGTTATAAACAATGTCATAACATTCATAACTGAATAATCAATGCAGAAGATAAATAACACAGTTAATTGTTAACCCAGTTCAGTCTAACTACCTACTATGGGAGCTACCAAGCCAGGAAGAAGATTTCACTATCAGTAGTACTATTTTATGTAAACAACCTCAGGTTTACAGATAAACAACCTCTGGTTTACCTAGTCACTACCCAATGCAACCTTTATCTCCAAAATCCTTCCAAGACAAGAGAACATCTGCTCACTCCCTAGTGATACCTAACTGTTACAACCCTGTAACAGCTATTTACATAATTAACAATACACAATAACTTGATCTTGCTTCACAGCTTCGATCAAGAATATAATAGTCAACTCTTACCTACAGGTTTCGAGTGAGGACAATCACTTCTCTAACCTACAAGTTTCGAGAAGGACATGGCAGCCATCCCACAACCTGGGTGGTCTACCTATAGAAACCCTAATGACTAAATCGTTTCTAAACAAGGTTTTCTACGTCAAACTAGGTTACAAAGTTTCCTATTTATAACTTGATACCAATTGGACTTGGGCTTACAAATCACAGCACTCCTTGCTGTTACAAATATGTAGAAATATTCTGCTACAAATAAGGTCCTTTAATCATGAGTTTCCTAATTTATCTCCTAAATTAGAAACTGTTGAATCTTCAATCTTCTGATATGATTCTTCCTGAATCTTAATCTTCTGATTTGATTCTTCAATTATTCTCTTGAACTTTAAATATGTGCCACATAGGATTACAAATTATTCTGCGAATATCCTGTATCTGTTAAGTACAAACTGAATCTTCCTTCCAGTTCTGCAGGCGCGATGTCATGAGTTGATGTCATGACATTCCTTCTAACATCTTGCTTGTACCTGTTTTCTTCTTTTTAAACTTGCAATATTCAAAATGATACCATTTGCTGCAATTATATGTTTTAGCCAAACATTAGACAATAATACAGAACAGACTGAGCATCAACAATCTCCCCCTTTTGCTTATTTTGGCTAAAACTATTCTTTTAACAGTCAGCAGCAACTTCAACTTTCTAGACGACAAGCACTTGGTCATCTTTTCTTCCAGTAGAAAAATCATCATCAGTATCTCTCCCCCTTTTTAGCCATAATATGACAAAGATAGAACCTATGTCATAAATTGCATTTGAATATTAACGGTTAATCCTGGGAGATACCATTTGCTGCTATTATATGTTTTATCCAAATATTAGACAATAATACATAATAGACAAAGCATCAATAATCTCCCCCTTTGGCTTATTTTGGCTAAAACTATACTTTTAACAGTCAGCAGTAACTTCAACTTTCTAGACGACAAGGACTTGGTCATGTTTGCTTCCAGTAGCAAAATCAGCATTAGTATCTCTCCCCCTTTTTAGCCATAATATGACAAAGATAGAACCTATGTCATAAATTGCATTTGAATATTAACGGTTAATCCTGAGAGATACCTGTTGTCTGTGTCTAGAAATCCACTCCTAGCTCGAGTTCTCGAGGAAACCAAGACTGGATTCTTGTCGTTATTCCTTGTAACTCAGAACACAAATCACAATTGTGTTCATAACTCAGATCACAAATCACAACGAAAATGATTCCTATGCTGAAGGTTGTATATAGTGGAATATCTTTGTTGTTATTGGAGAAAAACCCATGGTAGAGACCATCAACATCCCCAACCCGTGTTTTTCTTTTTCTGAAGAGGTTCTGGTACAACAACCCATCGCAATACCAAACCCAAACTCGAATCACAAGAACGACATTTTGAGAGAGTTTGATTTCTGCAATTCATGAAGATGCTATTATATAGCCATTGGAGATTATAGGAAATAACGGCGGTCTTTCATCTTATTCAATGGTCAAACGATTAATTAGGAAACAGTTCCAAAAGCAATTACTCTTTCCAAAGCAGTTTTTGACTGTTTTTCTGATAGGAGTTATCTTGAATTACCAGTGCATGCATAGTCATTGATTGTACTTTACACCGACCACTGATTTGTAGCTAAACTTCAAGTCATATTTCCTTGTTTGACTTAGAAGATTCATTGTCTTTAGACATGTCAAGACATCGTGTCAGACATTGTCACTTTTCTTCCCTTTAAGCACATAGCTCAAGATTCTGTAAAAGATTAAGACAGATCATCTTTTGGACCAATTAACAGATTCCATACATACTCACTAGTCATAGACTTGGACTTCTGTTGTTCTAAACACTTTGAGACTGTTAGACATACAGCTATTAGTGTTTAGAAGGAATCGTGGTTACCAGTTGCACATGGTTAGCTTGAACCATTCACAAATAGGTGACAAAAGTGTCACATTTTCTTCATGATGTTTAAAGTATTTTTAACCAAGAAATTTTTCTTGACAAAAGAAGTTACTCCCTTTATATACGATAGTCTGAGCTTCCCCAATGGAATAAGCTTGAAATGATGAATGGAAAATATAAGACACCTCTTCATATCTTCTAGAGCCGCACCCTCTGTTCAACAATCCTGCTAAACACACTCACTACAGCAAATTTGTTCCTTACAATAAATACTTACACCAGAAATAGAATGTCATAACATTGTGTCTGACATTTGTACCACCAGTATTTTCAACAAGTTTCATCTCTTTCTTCAACAAACCCTTGCATAATAACTTATCTCCTTTAGAAACAATCAATTGATGACCTCTTGATACTAGACGCACACACAACGAGGTTGCCACAATCTCAACAAACAGAACTGCCACTCCTTGAATTTTATTGAGCATAACCTTACCATGTTTGAATCAGATCATGGTATGCTTAAGACAATTCGAAAAGGACATGGCAGGCATCCCACAACCTGGGTGGTCTACCTATAGAAACCCTAATGACTACATCGTTTCTAAACAAGGTTTTCTATGTCATACTAGGTTACAAAGTTTCGAATTCATGTGAAGCTTTTAAGTTACCAACCTAATTTGGTATCTCGATAATTTGGCCTCAACCAATTGTTACCCAAATCTTTTTATAGTCAAAAGAATGATCTATGCCTGAACAACATTAACTTTTCTGAAGACGGATGTGCCAATAGCTTGGAGTGATATTCTATAAAAGATGCAAAGATTACTCCGATTTTGTTCCAACCTTCTTTCTATTGCACCCCCAACATTCGACACTTGGTGGAGAGCCTACTATACCGACGAAATTTTTGAAGTGTCTATTTTAGCACAATAGCTAAATAATTATTTTTCTTCCATACAAGAGCGGTTCAATAAAGGTAAAGCTCGATACATTAAAGAGATTCAAGCCTTCCAACGTTACTTCGAAATTGTGTAAAGGCCAAATGATCTTAGTCGAACCATTCGCGCGACAACAACTATTTAAAAGAAAAATTTGTGAAGAAACTCCCTGATTTTGAAAATCCCTTTGTATGGTAAAAAAGAAGACATGTATGAGTTCAAATTCAAGTTTCATCCACCCAAGTTTCCACCTTTGCCAAGTCCTGGTCTAGCTTTGGCATTTAAACCTCCATTTCCACAATGGTTTATCTGTGGTTCATTCTTGGCAGATTTGAAAAATGAATCTTTAAAAGCTGCTAAACGTGTGATTTCAACTACGCATACTATAGAAGTTTCAAAGGCCACCTTCATGTCGACATAGAACATGTCAAGGTACTTTCTCCAATACATGAAGGTGAGGATAAAAAGGCTCTTTTGACAACTACTTCTCAAAGTTCCCTTCTTATTTTATGACATTAATCTTTTCCCTTTTTCACTTCTTAGTAACAGAGTGAAAAAACAAATCAAGAATAGACATGCTAAAGTTGTGTCACAAAAGACAATTCTAGAAAAAAAAACGAAGCAACCAAAAAAGCAGGGTCGAAGGTCATTTTTTTACCTCATCCTTAAACTTCTTATGCATATAATATATTTTTTTACTTCAACAATTTTTGTATTGTTGTAGGCTCATGAATAGTCTCCTCTTATGCTTGTAAATATAAGAAGGCCAATCCAACGAAAGAAACTCCAACAATAATTGGCATCATGAGTATAGATGATGCTACTCATAGAATGGTAATAATGAAAGTATGTTATATATATGTTGCATGCATTCATAAACATGGGTTGAATCCTATATGATGAGAGGATTCAGCGAGGGGCAGAATTCCCATTGTGTGGAATTTGTGCTGGCAGGGCCGTATCTGGATGATGATAGATCGGTCGGTGGACGATTTCCACTGGTGATGATTGGTATCACATGCATAGTGTCAGTTTCATACATGTGCATGATTTGTTTATAACATGATGATATATGTTACATGTTGACTGTCTGTTTATCTGTGGATGTATAAATGATTGATTTGTCTGAATATGAAACAATTGGGTGAATGATATAACTATGATATGTTATTATTTATGATGCAATAACATTGGTTAACTGTGATGAGACTCGCCCTTACTTGTTGTCATTTTCAGATTGAGGATAGCGGTGCGACTTGGTGAGGATTAGCTCATAAGTCGGTTTTTAGTTATAGTGTCGGTGTCATGCTCTGGTAGATGTAACACTGGGAACACGTTTGTTTTGAGTTGATTATAACTCTAATTGGTTTTGTTGGTTGAGTCGGATACATTAATGATGAATGTTGACTCTGTGTTTTGATTCCGCTGTGTAAAACATGATTTTATTTAATGAGTTATAATTTCAGTTGTTTCAGTGAATGCATGATATGTACCGACGTATGTTTTCTTCACTTTATGAAACTGTGATGCCTCTCTACATGTTACTCTGATTTAATAACTATTATTTTCCGCGGGTTACTAGAGGGGTGTTACAATAGTGGTATCAGAGCATAGTCGGTCGTTGTGACCAGAGTCTTAGTCTCAGTCCTTCTGTGTATGCGACTAATACGAGCTATTTGTCGATACTTTTGTTCTGATTAGGTTGTTTGTGTTAAGCAGAACAATGGCTAGAAGAGGAGGAAGAAACGATGATGCCATTGCTGAGGCTCTGGGCATGATTGCTGGTGTGCTAGGAGGGAATGCCAATGGAGCTGCGATTGGTGCTGACAGACAACTGAACAGTTTCCAGAGGAACAATCCTCCATTGTTCAAGGGCACGCATGATCCTGAGGGTGCTCAGAAATGGCTTAAGGAGATCGAGAGGATTTTCAGAGTCATTGACTGTGCTGAGGATCTCAAGCTGAGATATGGCACTCACATGTTATCTGAAGAAGCTGATGACTGGTGGATGTCAACCAGAACTGAGCTGGATGCTGGTGGTACGACAATTACCTGGGCTGTATTCAGGAGGGAACTTCTGAGGAGGTATTTTCCTGAAGATGTCAGGGGAAGAAAGGAAGTTGAATTTCAGGCACTGGTTCAAGGCAATATGTCAGTACCGGAGTATGCTGCCAAGTTTGTGGAACTGGAAGGGTACTATGTGCACTACAATGATGACGAAGCCAGTGAGTTCTCGAAATGTGTCAAATTTGAGAATGGTCTTCGTGATGAGATCAATCAGGGTATCAGGTACCAGAGAATCCGGAGGTTTGTTGATCTGGTAGATTGTAACAGGATTTTTGAGGAGGATAACATCAAGCTGAGGTCATCTCACTCTCGCGAGTTGGTTGACAGAAAAGGGAAGAAACATATGGATAGAGGTAAGCCATATGGTAGAGGTAAACCTGTTGATTGGAAGAAACCCAGTGGGGGAGATTCCAGTGCTCGTATCAGGTGTTACAATTGTGGTGAGATGGGACATCGTAGGAATGAATGCAAGGTTGATCAGAAGAAGTGTTACAAGTGTGACCAAGTGGGTCATATTGCTGCTGACTGCAAGAAGAGGGTTGTGACTTGTTACAACTGTGGAGAAGAAGGTCACATCAGTCCTAATTGTCCTAAGCCAAAGAAGAACCAATTAGGAGGAAAGGTTTTTGCTTTGACTGGATCAGAGACTACTCTAGAGGACAGGTTGATTAAAGGTACGTGTTTCATTCATGGCACACCTTTAGTTGCAATTATTGATACTGGAGCAACTCATTCTTTTATTTCTTTGGATTGTGCTATGAGGTTAAATCTAGAGATATCTGATATAAACGGAAGTATGGTTATTGACACTCCTGCGTCGGGTTCAGTAACTACTTCGTCTGCATGCTTGAATTGTCCGGTTGACATTTTTGGTAGAGAATTCGGGATGGACTTAGTGTGCCTTCCGTTGAAACAACTCGATGTAATCCTGGGAATGAACTGGTTGGAGTTCAACCGTGTTCATATCAACTATTTTACGAAGATGGTAATTTTTCCTGAAGAGGTTAGTAATGATGACCTGGAAATGACAGCTAGACAAGTGAATGAAGCTATCGGAGATGGTGCAACAGTGTTTATGTTGTTCGCATTGATGAATGTGAAGGAGAAAGTGGCGAGTGGCGAATTGCCTGTGGTGTGTGAGTTTCCAGAAGTCTTTCCAGAAGATGTGAATGAATTACCAGCGGAAAGAGAAGTGGAGTTTTCTATTGATTTGATTCCGGGAACTAGTCCAGTGTCGATGACACCGTACCGTATGTCACCGTCTGAATTGGCTGAACTGAAGAAACAATTAGAGGAATTGCTTGAGAAGAAATTTATTCGTCCTAGTGTTTCGCCGTGGGGTGCGCCTGTGTTACTGGTAAAGAAGAAAGAGGGTTCAATGAGGCTGTGTGTAGACTACAGACAATTGAACAAGGTTACTATCAAGAATCGGTATCCATTACCGAGGATTGATGATTTGATGGATCAGTTGGTTGGAGCACGTGTATTTAGTAAGATTGATCTGAGGTCTGGGTATCATCAGATACGTGTGAAAGATGACGATATTCAGAAGACTGCTTTTAGAACGAGGTATGGACATTATGAGTATTCTGTAATGCCGTTTGGGGTTACTAATGCACCTGGTGTTTTTATGGAATATATGAACAGGATCTTTCATCCTTATCTCGATAAGTTCGTGGTGGTATTTATAGATGATATCCTGATATATTCTAAGAATGAGGAGGAACATGTAGAGCATCTCAGAACTGTGTTAGAATTGTTGAAAGAGAAGCGGCTTTTTGCCAAACTGTCGAAGTGTGAATTTTGGTTAGAAGAAGTCAGTTTTCTTGGACATGTGATTTCTAAGGATGGTATTGTTGTGGATCCTACAAAGATAGAAGCTGTGTCTAAGTGGGAAGCTCCGAAGTCAGTATCAGAGATTCGTAGTTTTCTTGGCCTTGCAGGTTATTACAGAAAGTTCATTGAAGGATTTTCAAAGTTAGCATTGCCGTTAACTAAATTAACCAGGAAGGGACAAGCCTTTATTTGGGATGCAAAGTGTGAAGAAGGATTCCAAGAGCTTAAGAGGAGATTGACTAGTGCTCCTATTTTTATTTTGCCAAATCCGACAGAATCATTTGTAGTTTATTGTGACGCATCACTGATGGGTCTAGGTGGTGTATTGATGCAGAATCAACAAGTGGTCGCTTATGCGTCGAGACAACTCAAAGTGCATGAAAGGAATTATCCGACTCATAATTTGGAGTTGGCAGCTGTGGTGTTTGTTTTGAAGTTGTGGCGACACTATTTGTATGGTTCGAGATTTGAGGTGTTCAGTGATCATAAGAGCTTGAAGTATCTCTTTGATCAGAAAGAGCTGAATATGAGACAGAGAAGGTGGTTAGAATTTCTGAAGGATTATGATTTTGGTTTGAATTACCATCCGGGTAAGGCAAACGTCGTGGCTGATGCATTGAGTAGGAAGACTTTGCATATGTCTATGCTAATGGTGAAGGAATTGGATTTGATTGAACAATTCAGAGATTTGAGTTTAGTGTGTGAAGGTACTCCTACTAGTGTTAAATTGGGTATGCTGAAGCTGACTAGTGGTATTCTTGAAGAAATCAGAGAAGGTCAAAAGGCTGATGTTGGATTGATTGATAAGTTGACTTTGATTAATCAAGGCAAGAGTGGCGAATTCAGAGTCGACGAGAATGGTATACTGAAATTTGGTGACAGAGTTTGTGTTCTTGATATTGATGAACTCTGAAGGCGTATTTTGGAAGAAGGACACCGTAGTGGGTTGAGTATTCATCCTGGTGCTACTAAGATGTATCATGATTTGAAAAAGTTGTTTTGGTGGCCGGGAATGAAGAGGGAAATTGCTGAATTTGTGTATTCTTGTTTGACTTGTCAGAAGTCAAAGATCGAGCATCAGAAACCATCTGGGTTTATGCAACCGATGTTTATTCCTGAGTGGAAGTGGGATAGTATATCAATGGATTTTGTTTCGGGTTTTCCGAGAACTGTCAGAAATTGTGAAGCTATTTGGGTCGTGGTAGACAGGTTGACGAAGTCTGCACATTTTATACCGGTGAGAATGGATTATCCGATGGAGAAGCTAGCTCAGTTGTATATTGAGAAAATAGTTAGCCTACATGGTATCCCTTCGAGTATCATGTCAGACAGAGATCCGAGGTTTACATCTAAGTTTTGGGAAGGTTTGCAGAAAGCTTTGGGTACTAAGCTGAGACTGAGTTCTGCTTATCATCCGCAGACTGATGGATAGACTGAGAGGACGATTCAGTCGTTAGAGGATTTGTTGCGTGCTTGTGTGTTAGAAAAAGGAGGTACTTGGGATAGTTATCTGCCTTTGATTGAGTTTACCTACAACAACAGTTTTCATTCGAGTATCGGTATGGCTCCGTTTGAGGCTTTGTATGGTAGGAGATGTAGGACGCCGTTGTGTTGGTACGAATCTGGTGAGAGTGCTGTGATTGGTCCAGAAATTGTACAACAGACTACCGAGAAGATTAAAATGATTCAAGAGAAGATGAAAGCTTCTCAGAGTCGACAGAAGAGTTATCATGACAAGAGGAGGAAAACACTTGAGTTTCAAGAGGGAGATCATGTGTTTATGAGAGTTACTCCTATGACAGGGATTGGTCGGGCATTGAAGTCGAGGAAGTTAACTCCGCGTTTTATTGGACCATTCCAAATTTCTGAAAGAGTGGGAGAAGTGGCTTATCGTATCGCTTTACCGCCGATGCTTGCAAATTTACATGATGTATTTCATGTGTCTCAATTGAGGAAATACATTTCAGATCCGTCCCATGTGATCCAAGTAGATGATATACAGGTGAAAGATAACTTGACGGTTGAGACTTTACCTGTGAGGATTGAGGATCGAAGGCTGAAGCAATTGCGTGGCAAGGAAATAGCTTTGGTCAGAGTGGCTTGGGGAGGACCTGCTGAGGGAAATGTTACCTGGGAGCTAGAGAGTCAGATGAAGGATTCTTATCCAGAGCTCTTTACCTAAGGTATGTTTTCGAGGATGAAAACTCTTTTAGTGGGGGAGAGTTGTAACACCCGTATAATTTTATTATTAATTTAATTGGATATTTAATTAATAATTGGAATTATAATGGATTTTATGAAAATAATGGGAAAATGATGGTTAATGGCATTTGGGCCATGTGAGAGATTAGTAAGAAGAAGGGGGTGTGGTGTAGTAAAGCCCTTACTCATTTAATATTATTTTTTCATAAAATAATCAGAATTGAGAATTGGGAAAAAAAGAAAGAACGTGAAAGAACAGAATTGGGAACAAGGAACGTGAAGGAGAACTGTAGAGGGAGAGACCAAGAACCAAGACTTTTATTTGAGGTAAGGGGAGACTCTCCGTTTAATCTCTTTTATCGTATTATGAGTGATAGTATGGATTAGGAGTATGATTGGATCCATTGATTCTATATTCTGAATATTCATCTGTGTTCATCATTAAAATTGAACTGTTTATCCCTAATAACTGATGGATTTAGGGTATGATGAATGAAATTGATTATGGGATCATATACTATGGTTATGGACGAATTCGTATGCTGTTTAGATGCAATTTCTCTGGTTTTTAGATTCAAAATCGTGGACTGGTATGAGTAAAAACGAATGGGTTTTGGACTGTTAGGAATTCTGCGGGTTCTGGACATTTTCTGGTGTTTCGCGTATGAAACAGTGCCATACGCGTATGGAATGAGGTCATACGCGTATGGGGGACACTCCCAATGGGCTATACGCGTACGATACGCAGTTGCCCTGTCCCAAATACCACGTACTGGTGTTTTGCGTATGAGAGCATATGAGGATGCTCATACGCGTATGGGAATTTGGATAGAGGAAAATTATTCTGGTGATACGCGTATGGCTATACTGATACGCGTATGAGGTTGATTGTAGGCAAAATTTGATTCTGTTGAGATGCGTATAATACGCGTATGAGGCAAAGGGATACGCGTATGGACGCGTATGGGCCCTATAATACACGTATGGCTTACTGTATGTGAAATTTCTGTTTTGTGATTTTTCTGGAAAGTTCGATGATGTGTAACTTTCGATTTGTAGACCTGTTTTGTATGCTGTTTTAGACTGTGTAAACCTTGTGATGTGATTATGTGGTTTACTGATGATTGATTGTATTGAATGATGTGATGTATATATGAACATGCTTAGTATTGATGATGATGATGATGAAATGAGTATAGATGATGCTACTCATAGAATGGTAATAATGAAAGTATGTTATATATATGTTGCATGCATTCATAAACATGGGCTGAATCCTATATGATGAGAGGATTCAGCGAGGGGCAGAATTCCCATTGTGTGGAATTTGTGCTGGCAGGGCCGTATCTGGATGATGATAGATCGGTCGGTGGACGATTTCCACTGGTGATGATTGGTACCACATGCATAGTGTCAGTTTCATACATGTGCATGATTTGTTTATAACATGATGATATATGTTACATGTTGACTGTCTGTTTATCTGTGGATGTATAAATGATTGATTTATCTGAATATGAAACAATTGGGTGAATGATATAACTATGATATGTTATTATTTATGATGCAATAACATTGGTTAACTGTGATGAGACTCGCCCTTACTTGTTGTCATTTTCAGATTGAGGATAGCGGTGCGACTTAGTGAGGATTAGCTCATAAGACGGTTTTTAGTTATAGTGTCGGTGTCATGCTCTGGTAGATGTAACACTGGGAACACGTTTGTTTTGAGTTGATTATAACTCTAATTGGTTTTGTTGGTTGAGTCAGATACATTAATGATGAATGTTGACTATGTGTTTTGATTCCGCTGTGTAAAACATGATTTTATTTAATGAGTTATAATTTCAGTTGTTTCAGTGAATGCATGATATGTACCGACGTATGTTTTCTTCACTTTATGAAACTGTGATGCCTCTCTACATGTTACTCTGATTTAATAACTGTTATTTGCCGCGGGTTACTAGAGGGGTGTTACAGCCAACATCAAACAAAAAAAAGAAGGCAAAGACTACGGAGACAATTTCTCAGAAGACTAAGGCTACTCCCAAGGTTGCCCCCAGTACTAAAACCAAGAAGACAAAACATGTCATCCTTGAAGGAATCGAAGGTGAAAGCAATAACTCCTGTCCTGACAGGGACATAAATAAAGTATGACATTCCATGTTAATTTCTTTATTGAACATATATTTATGAATATTCACCATACTTTTCTATTCTTTCAGGAAAGTTTCACTAACATTGTTACTTCAAGGATCAAGTATGTGATGCCTCCATCTACTAGTTCCCTTTCTATTCATCTCAAATCAAACAAGGGTTGTGGAGGCGAAGTTGTAACACCCCAATTCTACCCTCGGTAATTAATCAAATAATCATAGTATAATAATTAAAATATGAGAACTGGATGTCACATTTTCTTCAAAAACAACAAAACCCTCTCAAGTTAAATAAGTTGATACATAACACAATTTAGGATAAACCATCGTAAGACTTTAATCGTAGTGCTCAAATAAAATACTTCCAATTAATACGCAGCAGAATTCATAACTTTTAACTTAAACAAGTATAGCTTCTTAATCCAACTTAAAGCAACTTTAAAGTAGAAAGGTACTTATTAGAAATAACTTCAAAATTCAACAATGGAATAAAATCAACAATCAATAAAACATACACGTTACCAGTATAAAGACAACGACCAACAAGAAAAGAGTGAGATATCTACCAATATAATGGAGATTATGATAAATAATATATTAGAGTTAGATCGTATAAAACTACCACATCATGCTATTATCATCACCATCATTTCACATCATTATATTCAACAAACAATTCAATTCACGATTCAAGTCACAACACTTCACATAAATTTATACTCATGCAATTTAGAATGAGACACTAACAATGCACATACATGTGATACCCAGGGCTTCAGCCCCCATCGTTAATTGCCAATTAATAGAGGCATCAAACAAGGCATAAGCCTTCATCACAGTTTGCCAATCCAGATCGTCACAAAATATGCGAATGTATGTGACTCGATGAATGCAACATCACATACTCAACAACAACAAAACTCGTCGCGAGGCATACGCCTATATCACTGTTTTTACCAATAAATAGAGGTAAATTATCAACATCACATCGTTGCGGGTTTATTATTATAAACTATTTCATCTTTGTCATAACATCATCACAACAACAACACAATATAACAACAATAATAACTCAACAACAACTCAATAAATCAACACAAATAATTCAGCGGAAATTCGACGACAAATCAACATTGGCTATCAAGCCTACAACTTTATCTTGCCAATAATTAAAGACAATTCAACTAAATTTATCATCACTTGCAAATTCACAATTTTCAACTAAGTCACAATACAATGAATTCATCCAAAACAACCTACACGGGTTCTGTAATTATTAAGACATTTTTAGACTCAAACTGGTTAATTTCAACGATCCAAAACACCACATATCATCCATCATCTTCCGGGTTTTAGAGTTCGAACCCCACCCATACCTTGGATTGGAGACCGCTCTATAATTTCCGGTCGAATCCGAGCTTCGCCGTAGATTCTAACCTTTTGCCTCATCTGCAAATTTCCTCTTCACCGCAACTCTCGTATCTTCACCAAACCCTTGTTTTCTCTTTTTCTGATAGCACTTCCAAACTCCCACTGATACTTCTAATTCCCTTTTTCTTATAATTCCACTTAATCAATATAATAACACTACTATATCCTTATTATCTTTGGGCCTAATATTCACACCCCAATAATGCTACTTCTAACCATCGGAACAGTCCAACTAAATAATTACTTAGTTATTTCACCACTAGTAAATAAATAATTGATTCCAATAAAATAATTTAAATTCGAATATTTCACATTCACTTCATAATTCATCTACTATTTCAAAAACAATTAATTAAATAATTAATCGAATTATTCGTGACGTTACAGAAGTCACCTAGCCAATCGATCCTTTCCAAACACTTCCCCTACCAGCTGTTGAATGTCATCATTCTTAACAATCTCTTTCTAGCAGTGATGATATGGGTCCTGACCATGAGAAAATGGACGAACCAAACGAAGAGATGCCTGACCAAGACAAAGGTCTTTCCTATGATACTTCTGATGAAATTGATGATCATGTCGAAGATGCTCAATATGATGAGGATTCGTCCGACTCTTCTGCAGAGAAACAAGATGATCATGATCCCGCCAATGCTAAAATTCCATAGGAGGCTGGGACAACTGCCAACAAGACTTTTCATTATTGATTCTTCTCTTGGAAGTCGGAAAGATCTTCTGATGGACTAGTTACCTCGAGTTGTTGAAAGAAAACATCTCTTTGTCTTTTCAAATTTCCTTTTCCCTTCTTTGATATTCCTTCCACTCCTTCTTACGCATAATTTGATGTAATGATGTTTACATTGTAGGTTGTTTGGTTCCTAATAGAATTGTGTCATGGTGTAATACAAGTTTCGATATTCAATTCACAAATGGGTGTATTGCTAATTCTTGTAGGATACAATTGAGAATTATTCAGAAATAATATCACAACTGTTGTTAATTCAACCATTATTATATGTAGAATAATGAAACCCAAAAATGACATTGTAGGAGTCGAACCCAAGACCTTTCAATTAGTTCACAAAGGTTGTTTGCATAAACCATATTTATAAGTAGTGCACTATCTAATTTATAACAATTGTCACATTCCCGTTGTAGCAACTGCTGAAGCAGTAAAGTGGCAAGCAACAAAAGTTTTGGAAACGTTTATCCGGAAATTTATCGTCTCCACAGGGATCAGTGCCTTGAACTTCCGTTCAACAGTTTCCAAAGTTATGAGTTTGGATTGAATTTGTTTAAAGCATAAAAACGGAAAAGTAAATATCAACACAAAAATAATTCATTCTTCTGAAAGAAAAGACTTATCAAGCATTGTATATAATCTACTTCTCACAGACTTAAACTTATCGACCAAATACACTCAACCTACAGTACTCATCAATGTCATCTGGCATCGTTCACACCCTAAACAACACAACAGACATCCATGTCAATTGTATCCACGATCTCTCAACCGACACAACCAACACGGAAGAATTCGGCTTCGACACCCATAGAGATTATTAGCTCTGAATCTATCTCTAAAATACAGAAACTAACAGATAACCGTCCTAGATAAGGATTCAAGAAGTCTATCGCTAAAATAACCCAAATCCCTAGCATAGAGCAAAAATCTAAGAAAATAATAAACAAAGATTTGTAAAGCAAGCTTTATATAATGTCACGGGCGACAAATATACATGTGATCAAAGTAAATATATATACAAAACCCAACTTAGAGAAATACATAGAGAGAAAGAGAAATAAAACCACAAATCTTACAGTTTGTTAGCACCGGTTGATGAGTAATCCACCTCTGAATCACTGAATGCAAGACCAAAGTTGTTATCTAAAGCTAATCCTAAAGAAAAATGGGTGGAATTGGCATGAGAGCACAAAAATCCCCAAAACCAACCACACCCAACCTAAAGTGAACTAAAATGAAATATATACAAAGTTCTGTCCCGACGCGTTCGCCCACCGAGCCAAATGATCCGCCCGAGGAATGAATTTAATCTGGCCACACAAACTGCGCCATGTCAACAAGTGGGAAAACATATCATCTTTCGCCCGGCGAACGAATTGTTTCGCCCGACCACTCCTCATTCTTATGCTCGGCGACCAAGAGGCGGGCCAAGGCAGAAGCAAGACCAATTGTTTTCCACACTCTCCCGACGAGCCAATTGCTCCTCCGGGGACTCACACCAGAATCATCTTCATATTTTCTTCAAATGGTTCTTCTTTTATTGATCCAAAATTGCATCCTTGAAGCTTTATCACTCAGTGCTCCATACATGCTCAAATACCTACAAAATGAATGAAAAATTATTAGTCGGTACATAAATGAATCAAAAACTCGGTAAAACACAAAGTATACGTATTTGTGTAATATACACTAAAACTCGTCTAAATTGAGGAAAAAGAGAAGATAAGTGCCGCAAAACTATACAAAAAATAACTACAATTTGGTACTTATCAAACTCTACCCAACTTAAACTTGTTTGTCCCTAAACAAGAATGAACTAACTCAAGGAAACAAACGCAAAAATCCAAAAATCACGATTCAACCAGTTTTGAAAAACAGAAACAAATGTATGGCTCAATTGCAAAATGGTACACACAAAGTAACATACTTACCACTAAACTACACGGTAACATAAACATGACACAAATGCTAAATACAAAGAATATGCCAAACATTCTAAAACAACACTAGCTCGCAAATGAATCACACCTAGCACACAATCATCAATAGATGAAAACCACAAAAGTGGGGTATTTTCACTCACCCACAACCTTGCAAACAAAAGACTAAATAATGACGTCATCCAAAAATCGTATTAAAAATACAAACGCACGAATCACAAGGGCTTTTTAAGGTTGTATTGTGGCCAGGTGAACAAACAAGGGATAATTCCTAAAGCTAATAGAAACAAAAACTTCCCAAAACCTAAGGGAATGATCAACTCACAAAAGTTCAAACAACGAAATTCCAATCAAACTTCTTCATAATCCCAAATTCCTCAAACCAATCACATACTAATTAACACGACATTATTCCATACTGTTTTGTTTTTCTTTTTCAAAACTTTTCTCTGTTTTCTTTCTCTCTTTTTTACTTCTTTTTCAATTTTTTTCTTTTTTCTTTTCTTTTTATCAGCCTCAACCTCAAAGCAATTAAACCGATAAGTGCACAACCATTCTCTCTCCAACTTGAATTCAACCACATCATAATATGAATACTCCCTACTTTCTAAGGTAAGACAAAAATTCATACAACAACATAAATTTGAGGGTTCAAGAAAAAAAAGAAATCAACATCCATACAAAAAGGAAAACCAAACACTCATAGACAAGCATCAAGTTCAAAAATAACATAGATAATTACAAAAGGGCTCAAAAGGGATACTAATATTCACACACTCACAAGGTGAATTGACTATTTGGCTAGGTAATTATGCTCAAAATGAAACAAAAATGCCTTGATCCTTTTCATGCTTTCATATAGCAAACACAAACAAAAGATTAAGCATAATAAAATCCAGTTAGAACAAGAATTGTGGTCTCCAGCATATGTGAACAATGGAAAGCTGCCTCACAAAAAATGGTAGGAACTAAAGTGATTCACAAACGAACAAGTATACAAAAGAATGAATGACATAAAAATTGTACAAAGTCTACGTAACATGAATATGCTATAGTCTAGAAAGCGATAAACACATACCTTGAACGTGTACAAAACTTTGATAAAATCATTACCATACACTCGCAAGTTGAAACGATCAACATGAAAAATCACCTCAAATTCCTCTAGCTACTCAAAACAAGCTTAAAGGCAAACACACAAACTAGTAATATTAATAAACTAATGACCAGATGAAATTGTCTAAACAAATTTAAAAGTGAAGATTTGAAATTTAAGAACTGGTCTAAATTTGTTTAGATAATTGCATCACACTACCTAAACTAAAAAAACTAAAAAGAATAAACATGCTTGTTTAACGTCGTAAGCTCGATGCCTGTTATTTAAGAATGTTCCTCCAAGTTACTTTCGTCCAGCTATTCCTAACCACACACAAGCAAACGTAAAAAGAAACAAACAATGATATAACAAATTTACAAGTATAAAAAACATGTGCAAATATATTAAACATAAACACAAATATAGACAAGTGAGAATATACAATATGTACTATATATACAAAACTCAAAACAAAAGAAAGTAATGCGATGCAAGTTCAATAAAACACCAATCCCCGACAACATCACCATTTTGCTGAAGCGGTAAAGCGACAAGCAACAAAATATTTGGAAATATTTATCCGGGAATTTATCGTCTCCACAAGGACTAGTGCATTGAACTGTCGTTCAACAGTTTCCAAAGTTATGAGTTTGAATTGAATTGTTTAAAGCATAAAAACGGAAAAGAAAATATCAACACAAAAAGAATTCATTTTTTAGAAAGAAGAGACTTATCAGGCGTTGCATATAATCTACTTATCACAAACTTAAACTTATCGACCAGTTATACTCAACCTACAATACTCGTCAATATCATCAAGCACCGCTCACACCCTAAGTCATTTCTAACCCAAAGTAGAGAGAACTAGTATATCATCTCGGCGACGATCTCTCAGCCAACCAAAACAACACAGAAGACAACCGTATTGCTCGCGTCGACGATCTATCAACCAACAAAAACAACACAGAGGCATTAAAGTTCGATACCCACGGCGAATATTAGCTCTAAAATCTATCTCTAGAGTCTAGAACTAATAGATATTCATCCCTAATCAAGATTTGTGAGGAATATGTCTATAACAATCCAAATCCAAACATAAAGCAAAAAGATAAAGGAAGACATCAATAATGATTTGTAAAGCAAGCTTTATACAACACCATGATCAACAAATATACATGAGATCAAAGTAAATATATATACAAAACCCAACTTAGAGAAATACATAGAGAGAAAGATAAATAAAACCACAAATCTTCAGGTTTGTCAGCACCGGTTGATGAGCAATCCATCTCCGAATCACCGAATGCAATACCCAAAGTTGTTATCTAAAGCTAATCCTAAAGAAAAATGAGTTGAATTGACATGGGAGCACAAAAATCCCCAAAACTAACCACACCCAACCTAAAATGAAATAAAATGAAATATATACAAAGTTCTGTCCCGACGCGTTCGCCCGACGATCCGAATGCTCTGCCCGACGATCGACTTTAATTTGGCCACACAAACTGCGCCACATCAAGAGGTGGGCAAACATATCTTCCTTCGCCCGACGAACGAGTTGCTTCGCCCAGCGACTCCTCATTCTTTCGCTCGACGACCAAGAGGCGGTCCAAGGCAGAAGCAAGACCAATTTTTTCCACGCTCGCCCGACGAGCCAATTGCTCCGCCGGGCGACTCACACCAGAAGCAGCTTCGTATTTTCTTCAAATTCTTCTTCTTTCATTGATCCAAAATTGCATCCTTGAAGCTTTATTACTCAATGCTACATACATGCTCAAATACCTACAAAATGAATGAAAAACTATTAGTCGGTACATAAATGAATCAAAAACTCGGTAAAACACAAAGTATACGTATTTGTGTAATATACACTAAAACTTGTCAAAATTTAGGAAAAAGAGAAGATAAGTGCCGCAAAACTATACAAAAAAAAATTACAATTTGACACTTATCAGCAACCAGCATACATAGAATCACACGCTATCTAACAACGGATGTGCTACCGTCACTATATGTATTTCACAACCATCATTGTTTGTGTTTTGTGTAGTAGTGGGAATTTTTTTTTATCATGAGCTAACTTCAAATTCTTGGTCTACCATGTTTTCCAAGAATTACTCAAAAGCTCCATATCCTTTTGCACAATCTCTAGCAATAGCATATTTTCTAGGGGCACGTCTTCATGCTCCATTTATGTTACATCCACAAAATTTGCATTAAGAGAGTTATCAAAGTTTCCTCTCTGGTCTATCTACCCCTCTGTTGGTTCCATGCCACCTTTTTTTATTATTTAATTGAGTTTCTAGCATCGCCTCCTCCTCTTCACCTTTTATGTTAATAACATTTGCTTTTGTGCCACTTGGTTCATCCACATGTTTAACAACTTGAGACTTAATCTCTAGCAGAATTCCTTCTACAACCACCTGTGTAGATTTATCTTTCTCTAATTGCACCACGCAATGGTCAAATGTCTTGTTGTCCATTTTATATATTCTTTTTTTCTTCTTTCTCCTTCTTGTCATTCTCCTATTGTGAAATGAAATCCATCTTCCTTCTTTTTCAGGATTCATAGCTATAGACAATTGGTTCACACACACACACGCACATG
The DNA here is from genome assembly GCF_029867415.1 of Vicia villosa. NCBI lineage: Eukaryota > Viridiplantae > Streptophyta > Magnoliopsida > Fabales > Fabaceae > Vicia > Vicia villosa. Next base: position 14,693,510 of record NC_081184.1, on the reverse strand, counting down.
TACACCTACACACTCACACACGCACACATCAATCCCCACACACAAACACGCGCGCACACACATCATGTTGTTAATATCCAGTGAATAATAAAAATCAAATTCCTTTTTTATTATTTAATATCATATTAATTTTTCAGTTGTTAATTTTTAAACTTATTTTTAAGGAAAAAAATAGTAATTTTACTTTCTTATCATATACTCTACAAGTTTTTAAGCTAACACAAATTCAGGATAATTATTTTACTGAGAGAGATATAATGTAATAAGTTTCAGTACTTATTCTATTATGGCTAATTGCTCTAGCAATATTTTACATTGTTCATCTAGAGCTTACTACACCCAATGGATACTTACGCACAAGTTTAGGTATATATCCCATTAAAGGCATAGGTCTCATTTTTGGTTAGAGACTGACTCCTCTTTTGCAATAACTAGAATAACTATTAAAATCAATTATGTTTTGGAGGTAGTTTCCCCGTTGTTCAAGTTATTTTCAAGTAGGAAAATAATTATATTTATTTTTCAATTTTTTGTAAAAGTTTTAAAATACTTAAAAATAAATATCCTTCTCATTCTTTTTATTCCAATTTTTATTTGTTATTAATCAACCATTAAACATAAGTTTCATTCCAATGTATATGAATAGTGATTAAATATTTGTTATTTGTTATTAATCAACCATTAACCATTAGTTTTATTCCAATATATATGAATAATGATGAAATATTATGATAGAGAGCTAAAATGCTAAACTAAGAAAATCATTAAAAAAAACTAATTAAACAAAATAATAATAATGATAATAATAATAATAATAATAATAATAATAATAATAATAATAATAATAATAATAATAATAATAATAATAATAATAATAATAAACATTTGATTTCATTGATTGAATTGTTAAAATAGCACATTACATTTAATATATAAAGTTCTAAAATCTAAATACATCATACAATCCATATGACACAATCCCAAAGATTTAAGAAACCTCTAGAATATAATACTAATTATATATTAAAATCACTAAATAAAATATTTAATTAATGATTAATAAATACTCTCTATCATATTATTTATCATATGTGTAAAATACTCTTATATTCTAAACACCTTAATTTTTTCTTGAACATTGATATTACAGGTGACAAATTATTTATTTAACGCAACCATTCAAGCATGAATTCACGATGTCATTAACCGCGGCAGCATCTGTCAATAGTCAAATATAGTTAGTTAATAACACAATAAAAAAAATGATTAGTTTGATAATAATACTATATAATATAATATATAAAAGTTAAAAGTTAATTACCAATTTTGCCCTTGGACTTTAAAATAGAACAATTAGTTGTACATTTTTGAACAACTTGGGAAACTATCTTCCGACATTTCAACACGTTACATGCAGCAACACAACCTGCATATATTGGCATTTTATTTATGAAACGTCTGCATTTAAAAGCACATTTTCCAGCACAAACTACTTCACCACCAATAGAATTTTTAGAAATTGATGAATGTGGAAGCGGTTTTTCTGATTGTGCCACAACGAATAACATCATAAGAAAAATTGAAATCAATTTTCTCATCTCAAACTTTGCCATACTTCTTCTCTTATAAATTTTTGTTGTTTTGGTAGTATGTGTTAAATTTGTTTTGATAATGAAAAAGAGAGTAGAACATCTCTCAATTTATAAGAAAAGAAATAAATATTTTAAGTATATAAATGGTGTAAAAATAAAAATACTAATCAAATAGAGAAAAAGAAATTAATTACTTAAAAAAAGTCATTCCTTAACTGATAATAGATCTAGTAAAAAAAGTCATTTCCCTTTTTTACATATAACATGGTGAAAAATATACTAATCAAATATGGAATGAGACTAAGAGTAATTTTAGTTTGGTAATAAATGGAAAATGGATTCAAAGTGTGGGGTTTAACCATTTCTATATGATCAATATACATTTGACAAAATGTAAGGTTGTATGTGATGACAAGTAATTATAAGTTATATGGTGTATACATGGTGTGACGCAGGCTTTGCAGAGAACACTTGTTATGGTGCATGTTTTGTAAAGAACACTTGGTGTTTGGAAGGCAAAATACAAATGTCTTAATGCGTGTAAGGTACCTTTGACTTGCTTTTCCTATAAATAGGACCATAAGCAAAGCATTCAAAACACAACACACAAGAGAAGAACAACAAGAAGCGAGAGAGAAAGAGATTCTTACTCAAGAGAGAAAAATGATCTTTATAGAGAGTTTCTTTGTGAGAGAAAAAATGAGCCAATTTGTGAGAGTGTTTCTTGTAAATTGAGAGATACATTGTAGTGAGTTCCACCTAAGGATAAAGTTGTTGTATTCTCATTATCATTATATTGGAAGTTTAGGAGGCCTAAGGGTCCCGTGGTTTTTCCTTCTTCATATTGAGAAGATTTTCCATGCTAAAATTTCCTTGTGTCTTTAAGCTTATATTTCACATTTCCGCTAGTGCCTATTTCTTGAGTTCATAGAGGAGGGAAATTTTGGATGTTATTTCCCAATAGTGGTATCAGAGCATTGTGTGAGCGCTGGGATACTACGATGTTGTACTCATAATAAAGTTATCAGTATGCTCTGTGGTTGCAACATTGTTTGATCTTCCACATCAGAAAAGAATTATTATTGTTGGAGTTAAATCGTAGTATACTTGGTAAATTTGGGCTAAGGAAAGACTTGGTATTTAAGTGTGTCAATATTGACCTACCTCTCTTTCTTGGGAACTTCCTATTTGCACTATTCACAAACTACGGTAACTTTTCCAGTGTGCGGCACTATTTATAAATTCCCCTAGTTGAAGGAACTTCTTTCCCGTGTTCTCAAGATAGAGGATTCTATCAGTCATGATTGAGATATGTTCAAGCTGACTGCTGATAATTATACTTATTGGAAGCCTATGATGGAAGACCACCTATATTGAAAAGATTTGCATGATCCAATTTCCCAAAAGGATAAGCTAGAGGAAAAGAAAGACAAAGAGTGGGAGCTCCAAAATCAAAAAGCAGTTGCCATGATAAAAAAATAAATAGATATGAGTCTATTCGAGCATGTATCAAATTATACCAATGCGTATGGGTTATGGACCAAACTTAAATCCTTGATTAAAAAGAAGACGTCGAGAAACAAAGTCCACCTTGTCAGACGACTGGTGAAATTGGAGTACTCTGATGGCCAAAGCATGATTGAGCATTTGAATACCTTCAAAGGTATTATAAATCAATTGACGAAAGCAGATATGAAGATAGATGATGAGTTGCAAACCTTATTACTCATAAGTTCTCTACCTGAGAGTTGGGACACTCTAGTAGTCACTCTTAGTAACTCTGCTCCATACAAAAAACTTGTCATGGATTATGTTACAGATTCCTTGCTAAATGAAGAGTTAAGACAGGAGGAAACAAGACTAAGTTGTTATTATTGTGGCAAACAACGCCACAAAAGACCTGAGTGCAGATTCTTGAAGAGATATCAACATGCTGGAACAGTCTATCCAGATTGGACAAACCCAAAGAAGAATAAGGAAGATAGAACCACAACTGCAGTAGCCTCGAATGACGAGAATATGTTCCTTATTGGAGATGACAATTATCTAAATGTTGCATTCCATGACTGCACTTGGATAGTTGACACAGGAGCATCTTTCCACGTTACACCTCATGAAGAATTATTCTCATCATACCAAAGAGGAGATTTTGGTACGGGAAAGATGGGAATCCATGTCACAAGCAAGATCGTTGGGATTGGTGAAGTGACTATGATCATAAAGAATGGCAATAAGCTCGTGTTGAAGGAAGTAAGACATGTACCGGAAATGCGTCTAAATCTTATCTCAGTAGGAAAGTTGAATGATCTGGGAATGATAAATCAGATCGATGGTGGTACATGGAAGCTTACCAAAGGGAGCACGACAATTACTTGTGGCAAAAAGGAAGGCTCTCTGTATTTCATCAAGGGAAAGATAAACAAGGGAGAGACTAATGTTTCTCAAGACACAATCAAAGAATTGTGGCACAAACGACTTGGCCACATGAGCAAGAAAGGTTTAGAGATTCTTGCTAAATATCACCTTTCAAATATAAAGGGACAACCACTTGAATCTTGTGAGTACTGTCTAGCCAGCAAACAACTCATAATATCTTTTTAAATATCAAATGATGTAAGAAGACGAAAGAAAATTCTAAATCTTATTCACTCAAATTTTTCTCCACATCTTAAAGGTCTCTTGGTGGTATACAATATTTTATTACCTTCAGTTATGATCACTCCAGAAAGGTGTGGGTGTATCCATTGAAGAAGAAAGGCCAAGTTCTACAAACTTCCAAGGAGTTTCACGCCTCTGTAGAATGAGCATCTGAAAGAAAGTTAAAATGCTTAAGAAGTGATAATGGAGGTGAATACCTAGGTCCATTTGAAGCATATTCTAAAGCTCATGGGATAAGACATGAGAAGACGCCTCCGAAGACTCCCCAAATGAAAGGAATAGCGGAAAGGATGAACAAAACGATTGCATATAAAGTTATAAGCATCCTTTCTCATGTAAAACTTCCCAAACCATTTTGGGGTGAAGCAGTGAGAACTACAATTAATTTGATAAACTTGTCTCCTTCAAGACTGTTAAATGGAGAGATACTGGATGAAGTGTGGTATGGAAAGAAAGCCTCTTACGGTCAATTGAGAGTATTCATATGTACGGCATTTGTCCTTATTCCAAGAGATGAAATAGAAGAACTCGATGCTAAGACAAATAAGTGCATATAGCTTTGTTCTCCAAGAGATGAAATAGAATAACTCGATGCTAAGACAGATGAGTGCATATAGCTTTGTTCTCCAAGAGATGAACTTGGCTTCAGAATATGGAATCCTGAAAACAAGAAGATTGTTTAAAGCAGAGATGTGGCATTTTATGAAGATCAAACAATCCATGATATTTAATCTAGGAAGCCAAAGATTATTGTAGTACAAAAACTCAGGGGGGGAGATTTCTCAACAAGATATTGAACTTGATTAGACATTACAACCCAGTTATTTGGAGCAACCTGACCAAATAGAACAAGGTCAGGAAATACTGGAAAAGCAAATGATAGATATTGATCGGAGGGACCAAGATCCTCAAGAAAGAAGATCCATGCGAGTAAGTCAACCATTAAGAATATATTCCCCAGACGAGTATGTCACTCTCAACGGTGAAGGAGAACCTCAAAGCTTCATAGAAGCCATTGAGACAAATGACAAGGACAAATGGATGCAAGCCATGCAAGAAGAATTACAGTCATTGAAGGAGAACCAGGCGTATGACTTGGCGATATTACCAAAGGGAAGAATGGATTTGAAAAATTAGTGGGTGTTCAAACTCAAGGCTGAAGAGAACAACCCAAACCCCAGATATAAAGCACAAGTTGTCGTGAAGGGTTGCCATCAAAAGAAAGGAATAGACTTTGATGATATATTCTCACCAGTGATGAAGATGATATCCATAAGAGCAATCCTTGGTATAACTTTAATGCTAGATTTGGAGATAGAGCAACTTGATATTGAAATAAAATTCTTACATGGAGATTTAGAAGAAGAAATATACATGGAAAAACTCGAAGGATTTGTAGAACCAGGCAGAAAAAACCTTGTGTATCGCTTGAAGAAAAGTCTATATGGGTTAAAGCAAGCTTTGAGGAAATGGTATCAGAAGTTTGAACCCTTCATGAGCCAACATAAGTTTGAAAAGACATTTGAAGACCATTGTGTGTTTGTGAAGAAATATAATAATGGTGAATCCATCATACTTTTGTTGTATGTTGATGAAATGCTCATTGTTGGAAAAAACCAAACAAAGATAACTGCTCTGAAGAAGGCATTGAGCAAATCTTTCTCCATAAAAGATTTAGGCGCGGTAAAGAAAATTCTTGGAATGAAGATCATTCGAGATTGTCCCAAAAAATGTTGTGGATGTCATAAGAAGATTATATCAAGAAAGTCTTTGAGAGGTTCAACATGCATAATGGTAAATATATGCATGTACCACTACCTGGTCATCTAAAACTCAGTAAGGCACAATGTCCAAGCAATGAAGAAGAAAAAGAAGGAATGAGCAAGGTTCCATATTCTTCAGTTATGTGTAACCTTATGTACGGAATGGTTTGCACAATACCATGCATTGCTTATGTTGTAGTAGTTGTGAGTAGATTCTTGTCGAATCTAGGAAATGAGCATTGGAATGCTGTGAAATGGATATTGAGGTATCTAAGAGGAACTGTCAAACAATATTTGTGTTTTGGTAGTGAAAAGAAATTACTCATTTGGTATGTAGATGCAGATATGGCAGAAGATGTAGATTCAAGAAAATCTACTTTCGGGTATTTGATTACTTTTCCAGGGGTTATCTCATGGCAATCACAATTACAAAAGTGCATTGCTTTGAGCACCACGGAAGCTGAATACATCGCGATCAATGATAGTTGTAAGGAGATCATGTGGATGAAGAAGTTCCTGCAAGAGTTTGGCCATAATCAATAAAGGTGTGTTCTCTATTACGATAGTCAGAGCGCAATTCATCTCAACAAGAACTCGACATATCATTCAAGGTCAAAACACATTGACGTGAGGTATCATTGGATTTGTGATGTGTTAGAGAGTAAATTGTTGTAAGTAGAGAAAGTTCACACCAATACAAATGGGGCAGACGCGGTGACAAAACCTCTACCTAAAGAGAAGAAAGAGTTTTACAAATAAGTTGTTGGATTGGCAGCAACCCCAAACTAATTAAGGTCATTATCCTATGGTTGGAGGAGGGGAAATGTGGGGTCCAACCAGTTCTACAAGACTAACATACATTTGACAAAATGGAAGGTTGCATGTGCTGACAAGTAACAAGGTATATGGTGTACACATGGTGGTGCATGCTTTGCAAAGAACACTTGTTATGGTGCATGCTTTGCAAAGAACACTTGGTGCTTTGCATGGAAGGTAAAAGACAAGTGTCTTAATGCATGTAAGGTAACTTTCGCTTGCTTCTCCTATAAATAGGACCACAAGCAAAGCATTCTAAACACAACACACAAGATAATAACAACAAGAAGCAAGAGAGAAAGAAAGCCTTGCTCAAGAGAGAAAAGTGATTTTTATAGAGAGTTTCTTTATGAGAGAAATAGTGAGCCAATTTGTGAGAGTGTTTCTTGTAAATTGAGAGATATATTGTAGTGAGTTACACCTAAGGTGAAGTTGTTGTATTCCCATTATCATTATAGTGGAAGTTTAAGAGGCCTAATGGTCCCGTGGTTTTTCCTTTCTCATATTGAGTAGGTTTTCCATGCTAAAATTTCCTTGTGTCTTTAAGCTTATATTTCACATTTTCGCTAGTGCCTATTTTTTGAGTTCACGGAGGAGGGAAATTTTGGAGGTTATTTCCCAACACAAAGAATCGAAAACTTTTAATTTTATAGAGATAGACAGATCCGCAAGTGCACGGAAATATCGTAGTAATATAAAAGAATGTTGAACCCACAAAGATCAATTATCAAGCGTATAATTATTTATTGTTGCTATGTAAATCTAAGGCTATCGTCAATAGTTTTGGGATGCAAAATAACTAAAATACAATAGTTTTAAGAATTAATATAGAGACAGAGACCGGAATGCGGCTCTCATCGACCAACGGTACTCACAAAGTCATATTATTTTATAACTAAATTGGGATAATGTTTTTTCATAAGAAAATAATTAATTTAAAGGAACCATTTGCTTTCGCATAGCCGGAATCGAGTTTTACCCAAAAATGTATATTGCCGCTTTCACGTGTAACATTGTTAAAATGCAAAACTTTATTTTTGAAAAATAATTACCTTTAGCTATTCGAAAAGTTACTTTAAGGTAAAAAAATAAGTTTAAAGGTATTATCTGTTTTCCCATTGTCTAATATCGGACTTTAATCGCATAAACGTTCGCTTTCGTGTGTCCATTTATGTTCTTAAAATCCCTTTTTGAAAATAATTATTTTTACAAATTAATCAAAAGATGTTTTCGCTATTAAAATATGATCTTTATCTAAGTTAGATACAATGCTGTTCTTTTGAATCGGCACCGATATCTCTAAGTTACATATTCGCATTAAGCATTCTAATTAAAAGCAGGTTAAAATTAGTACCTAAAATAATCTCAATTTAATCATAATTTTTACGACTCAATTGCGAGCATCGTCAATACGACAGTCCTCACATTCTGAGCTCTAGAAAATTAGTCGGACATGTTACAAATTGAACAGAAACAATAAATGGAATTTAATTCTAGCATTATAAACATACCAATTATATTAATATAATAAGGGCACAAGCAAGTAGTACTTAGTATATAATAAAATAGTAAAGTGAAAACCTGGAAATAGCAGAAACTGAAACACGTATATTATAAGAAAAACTCCAAATTTTGATACAGAGGAATACTTGAAATCAATTCTGAAAAAAATTATGGCGGAACGATTACAATTCGAACGCTCCAACAACAAACAGGAAATTTGCAGAATCTTAGTCTAAGTTGCATTTATCTCTCAGTGTGAGAAAATAAACACTTTTATTAGAAACTGAATTTCTACCAACAAAATGAATTCTCAAAACTTGGATGAAAATTCTAAATTATAAAGCCCTATTTATATAGCTAAAATTCGTATAGGAATGACTCAAGACGTGTAGGAGGTAGTGGGGAAAGTTGTGAGAAGGGTTTTTGCCAAGTCTAGACGTGCCAAATTTTCCTGAACTGCCAGACCATGACGGGCGTCATGGCTCTGATATCCATCTAGTCACAGGCCAGAGAGGGATGACGGGCGTCATTTGGGTGACGACCTACCCGTCATCCAACTACCACTCAAATTCATCTGGTTTTGTCTATAGTGTTGACGCTATCCATTGTGCCACATCATGACGAGTGTCATGCTGGGAGAGGGCGTCATATCAATTGCATTTTTGCTTCCATTTTCGCTGTTTTGCTCCATTTCTTCGTACAGACACTCCTGTAACCAAAACAACTGAAACATATACCAAGTACGAAAATAAAACTATAAAAAGGAAAGAAAAATGACTCAAATATGCATGTGAACCAAGTCAGAAATGAGATACTTTTCTAAGCTATCAAACTCCCCTACACTTGAACCCTTGCTTGTCCTCAAGCAAGTAAGCTAGCATATTGATCAATGAAATGCAGTAGCAAAGTTCAACAAGAATTAAAGAAATCATAACAATCAAGTACTCATATGTGGCTGTAAAATTTGATATGGCTATGATCGACTCGATAGGTACTAACATCACACCAAGGATATTGTGAAAACATAATTCCTCATTTCGCGATCAAAAGTTTTCCTCCTATACAAACCAATATGAATCATGCCATTATGTTAAAAGCTAATTCACTTATCAGTTTTCATCCTTTTTCATTATGGTGCAATCACATTAAGCCCATTATCTTTTCACACACATGGTAAGTAAGCCTGTTAGTGATTATGATCTACATTTCATTGGATTTTCATATTTGACATTAAGCATGAAGTTTTGACAATTCAACTACCGTTGGGCTAAATGTCCGGGTGAGTGTCATCAAACTTAGAAGGCGCATTCCCATTCTATTTATTCATTACGCACATGATCATTCACTTATTTGCATCAACCTACCTACTTAATGTGTGATTATAGATGGTGTTGACTGCTTATATAAACTACTCATGGATTATTAGAAAACAAGAACTTAAGGTTATGGCATAACAGTATTCGAATCGATCTCCATATTTGGGAGGCTAGGTGTTGGGACGATACTGATTTTGCAAAATTTCCCCAATCTCCTTAATCTAGCCTTTCTTTCTTTTATGGTGAAAAAAGTACTTCTGTATGAAGTAATATAGTTTTGAAAAAGATAATTCATGAATTTTATTATTGAATTTATAATTTATCTAATTAGTTTTGAAAAAGATAATTCATTCCAAAATAAAATTTCTTATAAAATTCTTATATTATTTAATTTAGAATTTTCTTCCTTTTTAAGTTGAAAGTATCACTCTAGCACATTTAGGTCCATTTTATTTTTAATTAACATGTTGTGATTTTTTTGTATTATATATTTTAAAATTGTTAACTAATTATTAATTTCAGAATTATCTATGTTTTAATAATTTAAAATACTTATTTATGATTAAGTTTAGTATTCTTAAATTTAAATTATTCAAAAATTTAAATTATTCAAAAATTTAAATTATTCATGCAGATAACATACTTGATAAATAAACTTATAATTAATTATATTAGAATGACGACAATCATATACTTTTTATTTGGTGCGAGTATTTTTATATTTCTTGTTTGTGACAACCGTACTTCACAATCGCATCATATGGACTGTTCAGATTCTATGATCATCAAAGACAAGTAAATTTTATCAAATTCTAACTAATTTTATTTAAATATATAGCCTCTCTAGTTTGATATAAGAAGACATTTAATACATTAGTCTCTAGGACATAAACATCATAGTTAAAAAAAAAAAAAAAACTGATCAATTCAATCTCTATCTTCTTCTTTGGGCCTCTTGAGAATGTGGAACAAGCCTTCAGTCAAAGCTTCTTTAGATGAAGTCAAAGAAGCTCCCAACAGGTTCAATGCCTAACATCATGAGACATAATTAAAATCATTCTCATGATAAGATAAAAATCTTATTTTAAATTACAGTCCACAACTACAATTACAGACACAACATTGCTATATAATAGTGTCTACAACATTTCACCACAATTATAGTGTAATTTAAAACGACACATCCTTCCACACTAGAAACTGTATCAGACAATTTTGCACAAGTTTTTTTAATTATTTTCGTAAAATTTCAAACATTAGAACTCAAAACTCAATTTTTTTTAAAAATGTTTTTTTACGATTTATTTCAAACTTTTCTCAACAAAATTCATGTCGCAACAGCTGCAATTGCATCATAGAAGATTTATTTCAAACTTTTTTCAATAAAATTTATGTCGCAATGGCAGTAATTGCATCACATCAGCCGCAATGACAGCCATCACAATACCTACAACCACAACCGCATCCGCGACCACAAATGCAATATAAAATAAGAGATAAATTTAAATAATAATGATTGTTTGTTACCTCAGTTTCTCCAATGCTCACTTCATGCTCCTCCAAATCATCTAATGAAACATTCATCTTATGCAAAAATGAAATACTTGAACTATTAGCCAATGGTGTAACTTGCAAATCATCCCACACAACAAAAAGTGAAGGCCTCTTCACAAATCCCAAACCAGATTCAATTCCACCATAAGATGATCTTGGATCAAAAAGCTTCATTGCTTGTGGATTTTTCACACCACTTTTTTTCTTTGAAATCACTCCATTCACATTAGAATAACATATATGATTTTTAACCACACCTTTACCATACCAATAACTTGGAGTTTTTTCTTCATAAATATTTACTAGTGGTTGCTTTTCACAACCAAATTGAGGAGCCACTTTTGGATTTGGTAAAGGATTACCTAAAGGTCTTATGAGCCATGATGGATTGAACTCTTTCACACTTTTGTGCAAATTTTGCATGCTTCCTAGAGAAAAATCTCCATTCAATTGTTCTAGAATAGATCCAATTGGTGTTGTGAGGAAACTTAATAGAAAATCAATAAAATCTCCTTCAGCTTCAGCATATAGGATCTTCTTCTTTGATTTTCTCACCATTAGTTTAAGTTTTATGTTGGTCCATTTTTCAACTTTTGGTCCTTGTTTTGGTGAGAATGTGTACATCTTTTTACATTCTTTATTTGCCAAAAATATGTCCGTGAGAGGAGAGTTTGAGATTAATGATTGCTTTAGCAAATCCAAAATCTGAAATGTTAAAAGTAACATATAAGTATATTATCGATAACATTGGCACAGACACAAATAGCAGACACAATACCAACACTAACACGTCAACATTAATAATAATTTGAAAAACTAAATAAATTAAATATAGTAACTTATGACAGTATATGTCACAGATACATGTCGGACGATGACATTAACACGCCGACACCAGTAATTAAAAAATTAATAAAATGAAACGTAATGACATATATCAGTATCAGATACTAAGACGTGTCGGTATTAAACACTGAGACGTGTGATTGCTACAAAATATATATCGGACATCAACACTGACACGTTGTCACTTGTAATTATTTTTAAAAAATAAATAAATAAAATGTAATGACATAGGTCGGTATCATACACTAATACGAGTTGGTATCAGACACTGACACATGTCAAATATAGACTTTGGTTCAAATGTATCTATTGCTATAAAGTATATGATTAACCTAAGAAATGAACAATAATTCATGAAAGAAACTTTACCTCTTTCAAGCCAACATTCAATGAAATTTGTTTAAACTTATTCAAGTTCTTGTAACCAAGTTTGAGCAGTTCTTGAAAAGAATTACCAGGAGAGTTTTGCAACACTTTCAAATCATCAAAAATCAAATACAAACTCCCCTTCTTAACAAAAACACCATCACCCAAACCCTCTTCACCAAAATCTCCATGCAACTTCATTTCCTTGTCCATCAATTTCCCACAAGAGCAACAACTAGCACCAACAAAAGTACTCAAAAACAATTCACTCTTTTTATTACACCTTCCACACATGAAGTACCTAATGGATTCTGAATCATCTAAATTCAACTTCAACTTCTTGCAAATAGCCTCGCAAGGGTTGCGCGGACGAAGCAACATTGTCTTGCAAATATTGTTCCAGAAAACACCATCACTAAAATTTTCAACACTCTTGTAAAGATTGTGGATGCATCCAAATGCATCTTGTGGTTGATCAATAATTTCATGTATGTGGTCATGTTGATTATTGGAGATAACCCTAATGATAGTTCCTAATGGAAGTGTAAGAAAACTAAACAAAATGTCTATTAGATCACTTTTTGATTCTGCTACAACTACACGGTTTTTTTCTTTGTCAACCAAAAGTCTCAAAGGGAATTTTGGTTCTTGAATGGAAGCCATAAAAAAAGTTTAGAAGGTTAAGTGAGAAATTTGATTATATCTTATGTTGTTGTTTTTGTTTTTCACATGTCATTTAATTGATTCATTCATAGCATGTTGTTGTTATTAATAATGTTGTGTTTGAGGTTGAATAGTGAAAAAAATAATGAGAAGTTTCCTTCATGATTGGGACAGTGTCATTGTTTTTGTTTTCTTGTGAGAAAAGACAAAAAGTGTCGGAATAGTTAATTTCACATAATTTTCCTATTTTGTTTCTAGCATAATTTTTGAGAAGCTTACATTTAAAATTCCAAAAAAAGTTTGCTAGTGAAGGGCCTGATGTTTGCCGAAAAGCACTTAGAAACTTACATGACATTTCCTATTTTAACGTTTCTTTTATAAACTTATCAAGAAATTTAATGTGTTGCATTCTACTTTTCTATTTTAACACTTGATGAAGGAATTTTTTATCACAATAATCATATTTTTCAAAAAATTTACTACAATAACCATCTTTCCCTACAATATATTAAAGTATTCATATTTAAAAAAAAAAATCGCAGCAAAGAAGAGGAGTCAGAGCAATTGACGCATGCATTAAAAATTACACTAAGGCGCTATTGTCAATGGCGCATGCACTACCAATGCGCCTGTTCTATTATCGTCTATGTTGTTGGACAATGAGAAGGTGTCAATGGGTGTGATGCCTATGTGTATTTTATATTTTTATAAATAGGTCCTTCATTCTTCACCATTTTTTACATGTCTTCTCATTTCATTCTAAAGTTTTTCTTCAATTTTCTAACAAGATTACTAAAAGAGATGTTCGTGTTTGTTTTTCAATTCTCAAGCCTCCGATGAAGATCCGACTTTGGAACACCCAGACTTTCGAGCATCTTGAGAGGAGCTTGATGTGTCGGTTAGACAAAAAGATTAAAGACAATGAAAAAATAAGAAGAATTGATAGGCTTGTTTCGGTGTTCAACAATGTCAATGAGAATAACGAAGTATAATGTGCGTGGGAGTCAGTTAAAACTCACAGTGATGTCCGTGTTATGATGTATGGACCAGATGATATTGTTTTGATAGTTGTAATCTCTTAGATATGTTGCAGTGTTAAGTCCTTTTATTTGTTCTTTGTGTGTTGTTTTAGGCGTGTTTGTGTTGTTTTGTTGTAACCGAAAGTTGTGTTCAATATGAAATTTCATGGTTACAAAAAATAAATTACATATCAAGAGTGCATACAATAATTATGATATGGAGTTTGTTCCAAGATTTAGACAAAGTTTTTGTGTATCCTGGCCGACGGCATATACAACATTATCTTATCGTCAGTTGAGTCTATTTCGATTCTAATACATGTGATGTTAGGGCGATCTTTTTTTCTTCTTTCACATTTTTCATTGAGGCAAACTATGCCCCCTTCATAATTAGATCAATATTCCTCTTTTTCTACCACCTAGAAGCTATTGTAGTACACATTGAATACGTTTACGATTTTATAAACGGCATATAAATGCTTGGAAGGGTCATGTCGAGCATTTGAACATCCCGCAATGACATGGGAGCAAAGCATACGGAAGGCTTGAAAATTTTCACAGTCGCACCAACCTCTATTTAGTTTGACCCGATAGTATCTCTGTGGCCTCCCCACATTATGGGCCATAGTCTCCTTTAAATTAAAAGTGTGACTATGACTATCAAAGATTGTAATCCCATGTGTAATAGCTTTGGTAGTTTCCTCCTTAATAAATTTCATACAACTTTCACTAAACAACCACCCAGATTGTAACACTGAACTCCACTTTGAACCCTAATTTAAAATAGGTTGCTCTCACCAACGCGGTTATGGGTAGGTTTCTAATGTCTTTGAAGATAGAGTTTATCGATTCTACAATATTTGTTGTCATGTGGCGATCCATCATTGACCATTGCCAAATGCTCTAGCCCACTTCTCCACTAGAATATTATCGATCCACTTTAACACGTTTGTATTTTATAATATGATCTCTTTGTGGTAGTGTTGGAACGATGGTTGAGTTAACGTATACCATGCGTTCACAACTTTTTTTTGAAGAGTTTTGTCTTTGATCTCTCGCAAGAGTTTTCGTGCAATATATCTAATGTAGTAGAAATGCGTAGAAGGAGGATCTTGCCAACCATTAATAGGGTTATTGTATGCGCTCTCAATGTATACACATCTATTTGAAATCAAATAGAGGTTGCGTTGCAGAGCAACATATATTCATAGATTCTTGAGAAAGAAACTCCAACCACCACCAGTCTCTTCAACCGGATCGAAGGCAATTGGAAAGATATTATTGTGGCCATCTTGTGCCACTGCCATGAGTGAAGTTCCTTTATATTTCCTGTACAACCATGTTCCCTCAATTTGAATAATAGGTTTGTAGAATGCAAATCCTTTTGATCCATGGTTGATAAGTTCATTATAGTCTATGGAATATTCTATTTCCACTAAAACAAGTTCTATCTCGCATAAATGTCGGCATTGTGTCCAAAATTGTAACAGTTCCTACTGTATATGTCTTAAGTGCCATCAAATATTGTGGAATTTCTTTGTACGAATCCTTCCAATTTTAGTATACTCATTCAATAGTCGTAGTCCTTGTTATCCATGCCTTCCAGTATGAGGGAGTACAATTGTATCAGGTAACAATATGGAAGATTATTGTGCTCACTATTAATGACGGATCCTTGTTGACAAGAGGAAAGATTTCTTGGAATATTCTTTAAGAGTTTAGTTTACGGTGATCCTGCATTTGATTGGAGTAATGCAAGTGTGAGTGGATTCATAGAACTTATCTCCCAAGAATCACTTCTCTTCCCGTAAGATGCTTCTAGCAGGAACATGCAGAGCACGTTACGACATAGAATGACGTATCTCGTTACATCAGTGAGAGCTACGGTATAATCAACAAAGTTTTCTATGTGAAACTTTTTATAGCTCCCACAGTCTTCTTTGGTACGAAACCTATCTCCCACTTTTAAAGCTCCCTTCGCCTGCATATACGGGTTGTAAAAGATATATGAGGATGTCTAATCTTCATTCAAGTTTGTCATGTGCTCAGGCGGATGATAAGTGCCAAAATGTCGATGTTTTGAGTATGTAAATAGTGGCACTTATCGATACTTTTGTTAATACCGTTTGAGTAATTCCCCGTTTTGTGTATAAATACGTATACTTTGTGAATAGTTGTATTTTCATATACTTTTATACCATTTGATAGTTTTTCCTTTGTTTTTATAGGTATTCATGCTTATTGGAGCCTTGAGGAATAAAGTGTCAAAGGCACGGCTTCGATTTCGCAATTTTGGTGAAAGCCCGCTTAGCCACCATCAAGAGGACTTCCAAAGACTCAAAATAAGGATGACAAAAATCATCAATTTGGTTTCCATTCATTCATTATTGGATAGAGAATTGAATAAGCTTTCCAACGCTTCGAACCGGACGCAATTCGGAGTTACGGTTCTCAACTTATGGCGAAAACAAGATTTCACTTTTGCTGTCAGCCGCTAAGCGGGAGTACCTCCGCTGAGCGACCATGACAGATATCAGCTCGTTAAATAGGGGTAAAAATCACATTTTTAGGTTATAGTTTGGGGTATTTGTTCCCAACTCCATCAACCTTCATTCTTAGGGTAGATTAGCTTAGAAAACAACTTCGGAGGTTGCATTTGGATGATCGGGGATGGATTGAGCGTCGAACGGAGCTGACAAACGGGGAGATTTTCGGTTCATTTCTCTTCTTCTTTGTGTATTTCTCTTTGGTTGGGTTTTGTTTGTATATTTACTTGAACTCATGTATATTTGTTGATCATGACGTTATATAAAACTTGCTTTACAAATCTATGTTGATAGTTGTCTTAGATTTTTGCTCTGTGCTCGGGATTTGGGTTGCTTTAGAGATAAACTTCTTGAATCCTTATCTAGGATGATTATCTGTTAGTTTCTGAACTCTAGAGATAGATTTAGAGCTAACAATCACTGTGGGTATCCGTTCTTAATGTTTTCGTGTTTGAGTGGCGCGCGAGAGATCGCCGACGCGAGAATACGGATGTTCTTGCGACTTTGCGTTAGAGATAACCTTAGTTGTGAGATGATCTCGTTTGTGCTCCAGAGATGGACGTGTTAGACGCTGGCCTTAGGATCTAGAGGGGGGGTGAATAGATCGTTCACAGTTTTACGGATTTAAACGACTTTTCAGCGGAAGTGATTCTGAATCGACTCGCGTCTATTCCGAACCACTATCGAAACGATTATATATATGTTTAAAAAACCAGTCAAAGACTTGAGTTGAATGATAAGAGTATATGTTGCAGAATCAAAGCGTTTCTCTTATTGAAAATCAGATTAACTTTTTGTATGATGGACAATGTTTGCAATGCAGTAAGAGTGATAGAAACAAATATACAAACACTTGGTGATAAT